>NC_143439.1:45593603-45896633 GCF_987193195.1 Phasianus colchicus
ACTGGATTTTCATAGAAGTTGAAGGGGACATTTCTAAGTCATCTCGTCCAACTCCCCTGAAATGAAAAGGGACATGCACAGCTAAATCAGGTTACCCAGTGCTTGATCCAGCCTTGCCTTGAAAGTCTCCAGGGACAAGGCATCCACCACATCTCTAGGCAACTTGTTCCAGTGCCTCACCAGCCTCCCTGTAAAAGACGTCTTCCTTGTATGAAACCTAAATATATTTTTAAGCTTGAAGCCATTTCCCCTTGTTCTGCCACCATAGACTCTGCTAAAGAGTCTGTCCCCTTCCTTCCTGTAGCTGAATTTTCAGACATAGTATCAGATGGAAGATACCAAATCTATATTAATTGTCCCAGTATTCTCTGGCAATGTAGTTAAATCTAGTAACTAGATCAACTATTCTACTTTTTTTTTGTTGTTTGTTTCTGGAAATGTTAAATACAGATATCTTGAGAATTAACCGTGTAAGGATGCGTGATGTTTAATTATTATGCTTTTTCAGTCCTCCCAATTTCTGCCACTTAATGCCTGATTCAGAACTCACAATATGAAAATTTAAGATAGCTTGTGTTTTTTTTTGTTGTTGTTGTGTTTTTGTTTTTGTTTGTTTGTTTTTAACTGCATTATCTACTGGAGCAGTAGATGCTCTGTTTCTTTGTGATAATCTCTAATCCTCTCTTAAACTATGTGGATTTCTGTGTACACATATTGATTCTCTTGTTTTGTAAAATAATTTCTTTTTTTAATTTATTAACATTATGCTTTATCAGTATTTCTTATTAATTTATTGGGACAGAAGGGAAATTCCGTAACTTTCAATGTATTGTACATTATAGGCTTGATTCTGTTTTTAGTTAAATCAACTAAGCTCTGAATGGTCTATCTGAATTTAGAGAATTCAAAAAAAAGCACATACAAATTACTGGTTTAATCTTCACATATTTTTTAGTTAATACCCTTATTTTTAGATCTTTAAAATAAGATTCCTGTGTAAGCCGGTATTTTTATCGGTTTCCACACAGTGCTGCTAATAAGATATCAACTCCAAAGCCTGCAGACAACAATACAAACATTTAAATTGTCAGTTATTTTTTTCTGTTCATGGTTTATTTTTGAATAAATGCTTCTTTCGATGTATTTGGATATATCTCCAGCAGTGCAGATGAAAAACCCAGCTATCAGTTATTCAGCATGTCCAATCTCCAACTCTTTTACAACTTCAATGATATATTTGATTTGACACAAATTTTATAATTGAAAAGCTGAAGGGTCATTTGCACCCCTAAAACACCTCTTATTTATCAGCCTAATAACTCAAGAGAACAGTTGTTATGATTTTAATGTAAATTTAATACAACCAAGGTAATTCTTAATTATACAATAAGCTACAGCGGGATTTCACCTGTTGAGTAGAAGTACTTTTGTAACCAGGAGCATGTATGAATAATACAAGTTCATCAGATTATGCTGGGCTTTACTTATGTTCTTAGTAGTTTAATGTTGAATCTGAAACAAAATCAATAGCCAGCAGACTTTTAAAGATCTACTGAACAGTAAAAGCTGTGCCCTTTAAATGTGCTAGTCCTATTGGGACACCTTTTGTGCATCATTTTCACTTAAATTGAAGACCAACTTTGATCTCAAATACATATAATCAGATATATCGGGAATGGTAGAATTATGTGTTCAGTTCTGTCTTTGATTTACATAGCTTATGCCCACTGTCTCTTTTATCTTATGCAATTACTCTTCTTTTATGCTAATGTATTTCATTATCGCAATGAGCAAATTTTTGAGTCACTGTTTTCACAGCAGTGTAATGCAGATTGCATACCTAGTCTTTAAAGCTTCTTCCACCATTATTTTTTTATCTGTATTTACGAAGGGCAGGGGAGGCTATCAAAACAGCTGTGAAGATAAATTGGTGTTTTCTGACATAGAAGAAATGCTCTGAAATACTCTTATGATTCCAAGCTTGCAGAAATAATCTTTTCAACATAGATAATTCATAGAAGCTCAACACCTTATTCTTGTTAAGCTTAAATGCCTAATAAAAAAACTTAATCAGAAAACTACTTTTGTTGTATAAAGTCTAGTCAACATCTACCTACAGGTAATTAAGATATTTGGTTTCCTTCCCAGACTTTGTAAAAGTGTTGTCAGTATCTTATCGCTGTGATTGATATTAGTGAAGCCTGGAGTTTTATATTCTAAGGGAATGGGTTAGTTTTTGTTTTTGTTTTTTTCCCAGGCAAAGTTTCCCTGAAATGTTTCACTTTACTTGATATTTTAGATATTTACAACTTTTGGTACCTGTAGAAAAAAGAATTATAGTACTGTACAACTTGAACACACATCTGCTAATGCTACTTTCTTAACTGTCCAATAGATAATAGTAATTTGATTCTGTGTAATTTGTGATTTGTGTAATATTTTCCTTCTCCCCCTCATTATTTTAACTTTAGTTATTCCTTGGCCATAGAAGGAACAGTGATTGACAGCTTATGGACGTAATATTATAATAGAATGGCTTGGGTTAGAAGGGACCTTAAAAATCATTTCGTTCTAGCTCCTACATCAAGCTCCCCGGGGCCCCACCCAATGCCTTCAGTTATCCTCAGCTTCTCAGAGGAACCTCTTCTAGCATCTCACCATCCTAATACCATCTAATCCAAATCTCCCCTTTTACTTTAAAACCATTCCCTCTTGTCCTATAAGTATCAGGCCATGTAAAAAGTTGCCCCCCCTCCTCATAAGCTCTCTTCAAGCACTGGAAGACTGGAGGTCTACCTGGAGTCTCTTCCAAGCTGAACAAGCCCAGCTCCATTAGCCTGTCTCTGTAGGAGAGCTGATCTAGTTCTCTGATAATCTTTGTAGCCCTTTTCTGGACCTGCTCCGGCAACTCTATGTCCCTCTTGTCTTGTGTTCCTGTAATTGGAGCACTAACCTGGAGGAGTAGCACCTCCGTTCCAGGCCAGGTTCCAACAAAAATTTTGTAGATTTAATGTAATCTTTAAAATGATTTTAGCCACCTTAATATTTCCTAGAGTAAGCAAGCAATGAGCAATTCAACTCATTGTTGTAAATGCATTTCTGTTCACTTCATCAAAATTTGATTCTTAATCCCTGGATTACAAAGGATGGATATATGGATGACTTATCTACTCTCTAGCCACAGTTCCCAGCTGATTAAAAGTGCATCCTTGCATCATTATAAACTATTCTCACTTTTCATCTGTATGGTGTACTCTTCCATTGTATAGTATTTGTTCAGAGTGACACTAATCATCTCCAGGCTCAGAAATTGATACAAAATGCAATGCTGCTACGTTTCAGGCAAGAGAGACTTTGCTAATATTTGTCCATCTTTATTTAACTCTGTCAGATGATCTCTCTCCATTTTTCCCAAATCAGGGGTTTGGAAGGAAGGCAGGGAGGAGAGTACAGGGTGGGAAGAGGCTTTGCCAGTTTGCTGTGGAAGACTATACAAATGGCTACGGAAATTATCAAGTTCCACTTCTAGTGTTTGATAGGGTAGAAAAATTTGATCTAATCATCGTCTCAAGCATAATAGTAGCCCCTTGTAGGGAGCTTCTTACTACAGGAAAAGATTACCTTAATACCCTGCAAAGAATGTCAGTCTGTCTCAAGTAATATAGCATTGTGAGTGTGTCAGTGTCTGCTCACAGTAAAGTATCATTGGAGGTAAACGAATTAGGTTTAAAATTTTTGAACAGACTTTAATAATCAGCATCTTTAGGACTAAAATTTTTGAGCATTTGGAGATTTAAAAGTGTGTTGCACAGCTATTTTAGATGTTGTTATGTAAGTAAGAAATTCAGGACTCTGGAATTTCTTTTGCAATGTTAGAAACAGAGCTAGCAGGTTTTATTTGAGGGAAGAGGAACTGAAAGGAGCATATACATTTTGTATATAAATATACATGTATAAAACAAACACTTCTCATCCTTATGGTAAATGTATTTATAAACCAGACAGACTTCTGGTAGATTGAGTATGATTCTGGAGAAGAAAAATATTTAAAAATGAAACACAAACTGTTCAGAAGGTCTAAAAAACAGTGTTTGCATTAACTCCAGTGTGCTATTAGAAGACCAGCACCACATACGTGTAGTGAATCCAGAGATGTAAATGTGATAGCCATCCTCCACCATTTCTGATGTGTTCCCATGTTTACAAAAAAAATGAAGCATGAATCTTAAATGCACATTTTTTTTTAGTGCAGTTTTGCTACATTATAAGTATACATTTCATTCAAACAATAACAGTTAGGTATAATTTAGGAGATTATTGTTTTAGTAAAGTGCAAAAGTAAAAAGGAAGATGGTTTGAGCTATCAGAAACTATGGCAACTTGCTGATTTCATAATTTCCTTACTTAGCAATGTTAACAGTATTTCACTTGTTTAATTTCCATGTTAAGGAAAACTAAGTAAAATGACAATACATACTAAAGTACATTTTACTGGGAAAATACATTTTTATCTTACTAAGGTTATTACTGGGGAAATAAAAGTCAGATTCTTGGATCAATTTCTGCTGCATGAACAAAAGGCTTAAGTGATTGATGTAATAATCTTTTGACCCGTCTATAGGCCTGCTAGTAGAAGCAGATATTAAGCATCGTATGTCAGTGTCTTTTCTTGTAATTTTGTGAAAGTACTAGCACCATTGTTATATTAGACTCTAAAATATTTAGTTCTTTGAGGGCTGCTCCAAAAGTAATGCCTTCTCTTTTATTATATTGGCCCACAATGTCAGAGTTAGATATTGGTTGTATGGCAATAGAGGTTGAACTGGATGCAGTTTTCCACACAAAGACACACCTTTGCTTCCTGTGCACTTCCATGTCAGATGTTATTTTGTCAGACTGCTCTGCTGCTACATGTCACACAGCAACAAAATGTAATAAGATATTAACAGGAAGGTTTACTCTCTACTATTATTCTACTATCCACCCCTGACATTATGGGCCAACATATTAAAATAGAAGACATTACTTTCAGAGCAGCCCTCATATATCATCAATTCACAGGCAATTTAGATACCTTGTGTTCACATCTTTGCCAGAAAAACATCTGCAAATGGGAGTGCTTTTCTCCCTTCAGAAATGACAGAGAATTGTCCAGTTACTATTGGCTGTTTTAATTAAAACTTTTACCAAGCAGATTCCACAAAGGAGTGACTGAAAATACCAGAGAAGAACTGTAGAGATGATATTGTTACATATCTTATGTGTTAATCAGTTTTCAAAATTGGCTGGTTAAAATCTACTGTAAACTGTTGCTCAGAAACATATGGGCATTTACACTGAGTCATAATAGTTTGGAAAACATACTTTGATTTAGATAGGAATCTACTGAGAATTTAAATATGCTTTCCTAGATACAGTAACTAAGAAGAATTGATTATATAAATTAAGGCTGCAGTCTTTAAATAAAATTCTTTATAAAAAGAAAATAATGATGAGGCTAATCATTTGAAGCATTAAATTACACCCAGGGAGAGATAATGATGTAATGTCCATAATGATCTTCATAATTTCCACACCTGTCTCTTTATTTTTCTCATTCTCTTCTGTGCTTGCAGACCATGGAAGTCTACTAAACTGAATTCTTTTGGGGTGACCTCTGTGAAGCATGCTATTTTGTATCTTGTCATGCTTCATGATCATTCATCACTGAAGCAGCTTTCAAGAGATCTGCTTTGTTCTATATACATGATCTATCAGGCTGCATATAACAAAATTGTCAGACAAATCCTCCGAGGTAATTCCTCTGAGAAGCCTAGCCCTGAAGAATTTGACTATTCAGTAAATTGTTCCTAATCCATATTTTATGCACTGTCACAGTAAACCTAAGGACTGAACATGCAGCAGAATGACATATTTTACAAAATGCTGTTCCTCCAGATCAGTACGCATATTCATTGCATGAGATCCCAAGCCAGAAGGCAAACCCACAAATGCCCACAATGGGATATTAATATTTCTGAACAGTTGCCAAGAAAGAATAACATGAAATCTGCTCATCTATGCTTTTCCCCCATTTTTGGTCATGTATTTGATTAAATAAAATAATAGACAAATTTACTTTTGTGTTTGTGCTGATTGCCACAATATCTAAAGATTGTTGAATACTTGCAACTTAAACATGTCAGCTTTTCCTTACGTGTCGCTACCAGCTCATATTTATAGTTACACATCTTTTACTAAAGAAAATAGTTTATTCAGTATACAGCCATAAAAATGTGTCCTAGCTGGTTGCTTTCAAAGAGCATCTACCCACATTTGCCTTGATTTTTGCAAGGCATCCGCAGTTCTTCATTCCAGGACCATATGCAAGTAATGTTTCTGAGTTTTCTCCAACCGAAACTTTGTGATTACAACAGATAAGTGGAATCTTTTTTTTTTTTTTTTTTTTTTAAACCTGAAATCTGCAATGGGGTAAATAATAAGCATCAACAAATTAATAAATATAATGAATCTGGAACATTATAAATGTTCTGTTAGTTGTGTTGAAAAGAGTCTAAAATGGATTATTAAGGCTTGTGCATTCATAGGCTTTCTCATGTTTCAGACTAATTAATTCAACTGCTGTTTGTGCAGTCCACCATTCTGAATAGCGTGCAATTGTAGTTGAGATTTCTGATTTTGCTAGTTCTTGTCAGGACAGCGGTGACTAGATGTTCAGTTCAAATAAGATAGTGTGACTTTTGCTTACGGACAGGACCAAACCTTCAGTATCTAACTAATTTTTTGCAAAAAAAAAAAGCACTGAAGAGATCTGAGGTACCATGGGTATCAGTTACTGGGGGTTAAATCTATTTCTATAAGATAGGTTTGATTTCAGGTTAATCTTCACAGAAGGCATTTTGATGCATTTCCTTGCAACCTCACCTTTAAATCCTTAGATAGCTTTGAATACAATTTGTCAAGGTTTGCATTATTATTTTAATGTGTTTCGAATCATTTTAAGAATAGAAATGTATTTTATACTGTAATATTTCCAATAGAAACCTGATTCGGATACTTGAGAACAAATGATTTTTCCCTCAACTTCTCTTAGCTTTTGCTTTCCTGGTAATTCATGGTAGCATATCAATAAATCAGGAAAAAATTTCTGAACATAACATTTCTTCTAGACCCTATTATCTTTCCTCACTCTCTGTGGTACAGAGAGCTATTTTCTTTTTCTGTATTAAAAATCTAGACATTTCAAAGCAGGAGGAAGAGCCCATCAACCAGCTATTTTCTTTTTCTGTATTAAAAATCTAGACATTTCAAAGCAGGAGGAAGAGCCATCAGACCAACCATCTCTGTTGGTGATTCACTGCTGGAAATTTAGTCACAATAAACCCCTACATAAGCATTTTCCATTTTTTTTTTCCCCCAGTCTGTAGAGTACTATCTCTCAGTATTGACTTCAAGATGCTCTAACTTATACCATTTGCTCAGTTCAGTCTAGTTCAGATATGGTGACAGGACTAATTCAGCATGGAAGACAGATGTATCCATGTCTTTTTTTTCTCTCTCTCTCTCTTTTTTTTTTTTTTTTTTTTTTTTTTTTGTATGCCATACATGGCTCTTTAATACCTTTTACTACCAATTCTTCCTCTTTGTTATTCTTGCTTCCTTTTTCCCCTTCACATTTCCTCTGTGGCTTTGCAGAGCTCTGTAGTTTTCTGCACCTTTCTGCAGAACACCCTAGTTTCACAGACTTATCATTTGCAAAGTCCAAGTTCATTTTCCTGGAACTGGGACTTGTATCTTGATGGCCCATCAATTGCTGAGACAAAGAAGTTTGTTTCTTGCCATTGTCTTCATATTTTGCTTTGTCAGGTTTGTCTCAACATTTTTTGCTTAATGTTTCCCCCTTTTTTGTTAATATTAATTATCCTGACTTAGAAATCTTCAATCAGACAACCATGCTCGAATCAACATTTTGATGTGTGACTGACCAAGCTTTGGGTTGCTAAAAGTATTTTGAGAGTGTACTCTTTTCATACCACCTAAACATTTGCGTGGCGCTGGGGATAGTATTTATTTCAACTGAACTAAATAGTAGAGAACATACTTAGAAATGTTTATGAAAATACTGATCTTCTATAGTTTTTATTTTAGTAGGTTGTTGCATGCTTTCCTTTCACAGCAGTAAGATGAAGAGATATCCAGAAGATCTTCAAGAATCAAATAAAATCAAATTAGAACAGTAATATAAAATGTACTAATGAACTTTACCATGTTTGATAATATTTTGAAGTCAATAAGGCAAAAATATGACTCGAGATGTTGACAGAATTTCCATTCGAGCACATTTCTAATGTTAACGTCAGTAGAGAAGAAGGCCATCTGTCCATGTGGTTTTCTGTAAAGATATTCAGACTTGTTTGGAAAACAACCAGATCCTGTCCTTCTAGATGTTGGCAAATATGTGATATAAATTGGAAGCATTTAACAAATAGAAGGATTTTATGCAATTCAAGGGACTGAAATTGAGAAGGCAACTGCCTCAGCAGTTAAATTGAGTCTACGCCCTGTCCTCATCAAATAATAATAATGATAATACTTAATGGTTGATGGCTTTTTAAATGTTAATATCTACAGTAAAAGCTAAATTAAGGCAATATCAGCTGGTGCAATTACTTCTAAAGTTCTTCATATATACAGCCTGAAATGCCAAGAAAGGATGCAGATGTTTTTTATTACCTGCATTACTCTTAGTGCTTTCAGTCCTTCTATATTTCCTGAAAAATGTTCTCTCCCTAAAGACTCTGGAAATGACCACCATATATGGTACCTGTGGTTAGTATATTAAATCTTGAAGTGGCCCCAAGGATGAATTTGGGCTGTAAAACAGATACAGATATCATGTGCAGTGTGAATACACAAATCTTGTTAAATGCAAGAAGAAATTTTCCTTTTGAAAGAATTTTACAGCTAATTTCTTCATGTGAAGAAAGAGTTATTCATTTTAACAGCCATAGTTTCTCTCACCTGATGTCTCTAATAGTTTATCACTCACTATTATATAATTCTGTGAAAATGTACAAGAATTTTACAGATTACTACTAATATAAATAAGGTTGATATATACATAAGGAAATCTTCCAGGTTTGAACTCTGACTGTACTTTGTTTTCATATATTTGAAATTATTTTAGAAATTTGGGTCTGCGTGTGTATTTTAATAAATATATACAGTTATTTTTTTTTTTAGTGAGGTGAGTATGGTGGTTTGCTTAATGAATGGATGAGGAAGATCAACTATTTCAGAAGTTACTGTCTTAAAGCTCTGTATTCTACATTGTTTTGGAAGCTAGATTAATTATTGTTCTGATCTTTAAGTTTAAAACTTTCTTTTTTTTTTTTTTGTCAAAGAGATAAGACATTTATTTCATAAATATTGTTAGTCTTTTCTCAGGCATTTCTCAGACTGCTTTGTGAAATTGCTTTCCCTCCTTAGTAGCTTTTGGCTTGCAAATTCAGTGTTTTTCTTGGATAACTTTGGTGATATAGGCAATCATCACACACAAGGGAATGATCATAGTATGTAAAATTTAATTTTGGTCTCTCTCTACATATATAGAGCTTCATAGTTTGACAACAGTACAATGTATTATGCCCAGAAGATGAGAGTAAACCAATTTAAAATTAATGCAATGATATGTTCCTTGAAGATAAAAGGAAGGGAAACTGCTGTCTGTTGCTATGGTTTCAAATGCGTGACCTTGTAGAGCAAATTCATCAAGGATATCATAAAATGCAAAATTGTTTCGGGAAGGTCTGGGCCTAACTGAAGACCTCTCAAAAAATAAGCACATGAATAAGCTGTCTTTAGCTAGCTATACATTGACCAATAAACATAAGTCTAAAAAAGTTTATCTTAAAAAGAAACAACTCTTGGTGAAGGCTCAACATTTGTTTTCAAGGACTGAAATTCTAAGCAAATGTGTTTCTCAGATTTTGTTTTAATCTCTCAGAGTCTCACACTCCAGAACAGAAATGAATTTTCCTTTTAATGAGGAATTTGTAGCATTTCAGTTTATACATAGAAGGGCAGCTCTGAAAATAATCCTTCTATTTTATTGCAGTAGTTCAAGATGTCAGAGGCAGATGATGGGTGGTATGGCAATGGAGGTTGAACCTTCCTGCCAATATTCCATTACATTTTGTTGCCATTTAACAGATGGCAGTCAGAGAGGCAGTCTGATAAAATGGCGTCTGACATGAAAGTGCATATTAAGCAAAGATGTGTCACTGAATTCCTCCTTGCAGAAAAAACTGTACACACTGACATTCATTGAATGCTGTTGGAAATTGAACAGTGGAGAACACACTGAGGTGGTGGATGGTTAGTTTTAGCAGTGGCAATAGCAACAGTGGGTCACCTTGATTGGTGCAGATTTTTATGCACGCAGGCTCTTGTTTGTCATTGATAATAATGCATAGACAATGGTTTTGTAGCTGAAAATTTGTTCTATCAAATAGTGTTATTGTGCTCTTTGTTATAGTTTCCATGGAAATAAATATGCTGCATAACACAAAGATAGCCTGAAGATGCATGCATATTGTGCCATACACAAGAGATACAAATATTAAATCCCCCTGAAATTCCTTAACATGTGAAGCAACAATGACACATAAGATCAGTGTTTAGTTGAAAGGAAAGGACAGTCAGTGTGGATTAGAAATACTCAGTCCAGAAGAAAGTAGCAGCGTATAGCTGGTTATATACCTTAGGATTTTTTTTATTTTTCCTCCCCATAAGAGAAGTGAGGCAGATACTTTGATCAATTTTTGAACCAGTCATCCATTAAGAAAATTATTTTCATTTTTAATTGATAAAATAATTTTTGTAAGTCTATTGTTTCTGATAATATTTCATGATCTTAAAATATTAAGTCCCAAATTAGACAAATCTATGCGCAACAGATGTGAAATACTTGTACTGGTTCACTACAGTAGGTGTATAATGAAACAACATCTTGAAAGCTATAAAAAGTACTAATCATAGAAATGGGTACATTCGGTATTATTTTTGTGTTTTGTTGGACAGATCAGCTCCTATGCTGGCAATGACATTTTGGCTTTTATACATCCAAAGTTTGTATCTCTAAAGTACAAAACATCCCTGACAGCTGGCATTGTGATAAAGGCTGGCTTTGTCTTGAGAAAGAATGTTTGAAAGTGATTTAATGGCCAATGCAATTTTCTACCAAATTGTTTCAATTAGAATAAATATGAATAAAAATGAATATGAATTGTCAGTATGCCATACAATTTTGTCTTAACCTTTAGAAATCCTTGTACAATGGCATCCAAACAAAGTCATATGGCAACTCAGTGGTGCTGATTCATATGATTCACTATTATTTCAATTTTAATTATGAAATTAGTTTAATAATTCAGAAGTGTATGTGTGGGTTCAAACAGTAAATTAAAAGCAATTGTGAAAAATTTTCCTTATTCTTTATAGTCATACTTTAAATGAGCCTTAGATCAGTCAGTGGCTGGACAAATAGAGAAAGAGCTGTCCTCAGGAGATCCAAAGGGGCCCTAGACACTCTGCTGCCTGTGGGAAGAATAAGAGACTGGAACACTATCAGAATAGGTAGCCATTTTTGTATGTCCTTGGAATGATTATGAAAGGCAGCATAGATGTTGAAAAAAAAAAAAAAAAAAAAAAAAAAACACTGAAGTTGCTAGCAATCCTCAAATTTGTTCACATTTAAGTCTGTATATGTCTGCAGCCTTATACATTCTTTTCTTTTTCTCAAATGCAAGACGCCTGTGATTTTAAACCTTACCCTTGCCTAAAAATTCTAAATGAGCTAAAATTCGCTAATTTTTAATTTTTTTCAAATAGTCTTTCATTGAGTTAATATTTGGTCAGAGTTTTAATTATTTTGTTGTTTAAACTGGATATGAATCCCTTTATTCCTAACATCAGTAAAGCAAACTATTTTTATTTTATATAGAGATTACAGCATGTAAATTAATCTAATCTGTGCCATAGAGTAGAATGAAAGACTTAAGAGAACATTTTAAATTATAAGAATTCTATCACTTAGTTACTGCCCATCCCATTCCAGCCACCTTGAGCCTCAAGCTTTGAAATTTGAATTGGAAAATTAGACTTTTGTAATCCAGTGTTAAACTGATTTCTTACAATTTTATATATGTTTATACATGTTTACAAATATCTAAAGGGAGGTGGGAGGCAAATGGATGAGGCTCTTCTCAGTGGTCTGTAGTGACAGGAGCAATGGCTTAAAACTTGAACACAGGAAGTCCCATACTAGTATGTGGCAGAACTTCTTTATGGTAAGGATGACGGAGCCCTGAAACAGGTGGCTCAGAGAGGTTGTGGAGTTTCCTATGGAGATATTCAAGACCCCTCTGTAGGCCTAATTGTGTGACCTATTGTAAGATACCTGCTTTACCACAGGAGTTGGACTCACAGATTCCTTGAGGTCCATTCCAACTCCTGTGATTCTGTGATATTCTGAACAAGAACCTCAAAATTCATCATGCGAAGCAGGACTTTATTTTACTTCTAAATTCTTTGAAATTTCCATCCTGTTTATCGTTCTGCTGCAACATTTTGAGAATGGATGTGTCTAAATTTTTCAGTCCTCCTGATTTATGTCTTTGGAAGAACCTTCAGATGCTAAATACAAGGATTCAGTATTAGTTCAGTAAAAATGAATGTGCAACATAGAGTACAAGTATGCATTTATACAGTATATTAAGAAAAAGATACGGGACAATACAAGGCAGAGGTGTTTCAAGCTTAAAAGGATACTGTGGTATAAAGGACATTTTTTTATGATGTTAAAACAAGCTGAAGTAGTTGATGCAAAACAATTTTGCAAGAGAGGATAAAGTACCTTACATGGTTTAGATTCCAATACTCTTATGCTGTGAAAATCTCTTTTAAAATGTTCTCTGAGCCTCTTGTGATAGTGTCTAATAAAATCTGTGTTAGGTCCTGGCAATACTGCAAGTGAATTCTTACGAGTGTGGCATGTCAGTAACTGAAAAAAAGTTAAAAGTCTGAACTGTCTAAGGCCTAAGGGAAAAAATAATTTAGAAAAATATTTGTTGCTGGTTTGGATAGCATTTGAGATTGGGAAGACTTTTTTTTTTGTCCCTTTTGCAGTAAATTTCATCTAGAACATGAATTTGGCTTTTGTTTCATTATGATAAGAGTTCTTAAGTATTGGTACTGAACTGGTAGTTGAGGATGTTGGATTAAATGACTAAACTAGAAAAGATCACTTAGACAATAAATCATTTTCTACAAAGATAACTTCCATGACTATGAAGGGCTTTGCCTTAAGAGTGAAGTCTCTTCATGAGTTCTCTGTCCACGTCATGGGACTGATAGCTTAGTCACAGTGGTGAGTGATTAAGGGTGTAAAAGGACAGAGTACTTTAGGCTTTTTTATAACCTTGAGCAAATGCACTAAGTTGTGTAAATCGTGTTCTTCTTTTAGAGTTAAAAAATTCCTTGGGATTCTGAAAAAAGTTTGGGAACCTGCCCTAGAAACATACAGAGCAATGTTGCAGCCCAGCTTTTCAAGAAAAATACTGATAGAGAAATCTTCTCAGGGACTCAGAGAATTTCCCAGGTCCTGGATTGGGTGATGTTTTTGTCCATTCTTTGTTTTATACTGGCATGAAAACCAGGTGCACAGTGTCTGTCCCTCCCTAACCTTTCTTAAATGAACAGAAGGATATCTAGATGCCTTCTCTGGGTCTGCCTCTCCTGGTTGCTTAAAATGGGAGCTGGGGCTATGACGCCTTCTTCTATGTGGATGACATACCATATTGTTCAGGCATGAGATAACAAGGGTTCATGCTCCCAAAAGGAATGATGAGAGATTATAAGGTTAAAATCTGTAACTTTCCTACTTGTTCTGGAATTAGCTAGGGCATTGGTTAAAAAGAGCAACTGGAGAGATACAGGAGAGCATTTAACTTCTTTATATTTTGATAGTTGTGAACATTATATTTTGGAAACTTTTCATAAAAAGGGCTTTGTTTTGAAAATGCAGCCTTCGAGGTTTTGAAATGAGATATTCACTATTTGTAGATACAACATAAAAAGTAAAACAAATAATGAAATTTACTGTCTCCTGCCTGATTCAATTTGCATATTAACATGAAAACAGCATGGAAGTCTGTTTCATGTGATACAGCGGGAAGAGCATGAGTTCTGAAAACTTCCAGTTCCCTCTACGTGAATATTGACTAGTGTTATGCTTCCACTACCAGCAGTAATTTTGCATGAGTTATGATACGTGGGGAAGATAATGTAGGTTATGGTTAGGTTTACCTTGCCTTTTATATACTTTTGTTTTAATACATTTGTTTTAGCTTTTTGAACAAGCTACACAAATGCTGACTCAGGGTAGAAATATTCTTAATTAGAATTCTTTTTCCCTAAGGATATTGGGTACATGAAAAGTACTGACCTAGAAAGAGCACACTGTTAAAATGCAATTTCATGATAGACTCCTCGAAAGAGGATCTGATGATGGATGGCTAATGTTTGAAGACTGGCTGAAATAGGAGCTTTTGCTGATAGTTGCACAGGAAACAAATTAGTTGAATTAAGGCTCAGGAAACTGAGAAATACAACTGTGTATCATCGTGGTTGTTGTAATTGTATTGATTGAAAAGATTGACTAGCAAATATTAGCCAGATGAAACAAAACTAATTTTGGTGTGTTTTTCCCACATCTTATGCATTGTTCTGCATGTTTCATTTTTTATTATAGACAGATGAAAGCATTGTGTTATTGCTAGCAGAGTTACTGAAGTTAGTGAATAAGAGATCTGAAGATAATATATTTAGATTTATTACCAGGCTGTTAAAAGAATCATAATAATTTAAAAGATCTATGCTTTTATATTATAGATGTTTTGATCCAAACATCTCCTGATACAGGTTCATACATCTGTTACACCATCCATATATATAAGGATAGTTTTCAAAACTAACTGAAACATAACCACCTTCGATAAAAGATGAATAAATTTAAAAGATAACATAAATATGCTCAGAGGATGAAAATTGAGCAATACAGATTTTCTGAATTAAGGGTTGCAGGTTAGCTCAAATATAGCTGAAATTTATTTTTACTTTGACATTTAAGCAGAAAATATATTCTAATATTATTGACATAACTTCAGGTTTTTTGCTGTGTTATTGGCAGAGAGCAATAACAAAGATGAATTAAAAAAAAAAAAGAAAAAGAAAAAGAAAAAGAAAAAGAAAAAGAAAAAGAAAAAGAAAAAGAAAAAAGAGTGAATATGTGTCAGTCTGTTAGAATTGTTTTATTTTTCCCATAGCTTTCTACTTTATTGCCTGACAATCTCATGTACTCATCTGCATAATCCCCAATGGTAAAATGGATAAAGTTAAAAACAAAAGCAATGTGCTCTTCAGGGGAGGAATTATCATGCAGCCAGTTACCAATTAAGAGGCAGTTAAAATAGATTACAACAGGTCTGTGTTTGACTGACAAGACAGTTTGCATTATAAAGTTCAGACAGCCCCAAAGTCTTTGCAGTTCACTAGTGAGAAATTATTTCTTAAACATAATGGCATTTTTAGGGGGTTATAAGAGCTTAACTATAAATGTCACCCTGATATAAAATATCAGAACTATTATTGCTTTAAATTGATATTGCTTTAAATTGTTGTCTGAAGGGAAACTGAAATTTTTAAGATCAGTTCTTGTTTGGCCTCTTCTACTTTGAATACTTATTATCTGAATTTGGTTTGAATCCTTAATGAATGTGACGAATGAATGCATGGTCAGATTCTGAACAAATGAAAATTATGGTCTATGTTCAGATTTTGTTAGAACCTTTAATGGTGAAATATTTCTTTAATCTCAAAAAAGTTTCTGCTCTTTGCTACCTGTAGTTGATTAACCCTGTCCTCTAAGAGGACTTCCCTCTTTCAGTGATTTTATTCAAGTTGTATTTTAAAAGGCAATGAAAAGATCTGGGTAAACATTTTAAATTATTTGTTTGGTTAGTGTTTGCTTGTTGTTGGGGTTTGTGGTTTTTTTTTGTTTTGTTTTGTTTTGTTTTGTTTGGTAAGCGATATAATTTGAGAAACTAGGTGGAGACTGGAGTTAAAACTAGTGTAAGCTTTTTCTTTGCTGAGAAGCAAAAGATAATACCAAACTGCATCCTGAGAGAAGACAAACACAATTCCTTTCATTATGGAAAAAACACTTTTACATTACTGAAACCAGAGCTGGGAAATATTCAGTATATGGCTTTTATTTTCACTTTAAGATGGTGTCTTTCTAATTTTTTTTTCTTAATTATTTTTATTTTTGTAGGAGCATAAATAATAAATTCTGAAACATTTTCCATTTTTTTAGTGTTCTAAATTATCTTTAAGTTTCTGGTGACTATTTCAATTTTTATTATTATCTTTATAGCATTCTATTTTTAGATATATTTTGTCCTTTACATTTTTCAGACTTGATATTCCTGTTAGTAACCTTTGTTTAAAAAATAAATCTCTAAGTCACTTTTCCATGACAAATATCCTGTGAGAACCTGCTCATAAGGGAAAGCAGAAGGAAAATTTTTGTCTGAAAAAGACTTAAAGCTCTTTGAATGTAGATCAGCTAATATTAATTTGTTTGTTTATTTCATTACTAAGCAACTTTAAAAACAATTAAATATCTGGAAAACTAATAAATTCTTTTCATTGCATTTTATGGTCAAATGGGAAGGTGCATTGATTTAATTACAATATAACAATAGGAATTTTATTAATTTAATATTTATTTACATCAGAATAGACTAAATGGTATATTTGCATAGTTCTATTTCACTTATACACTTGAGTTTAAGCATAAAATGTTCTAAGTCATTTGTTTTCAAAGGACAGAAAGGTCCAAAATCCTGGAAGGGCTGACAAGATTCAACAAAGGAAAAAATTACTAGACAGCCTCCTGTAATCCTGAGGAACATTCTGTAAAATTTAAATTAAATCTCTTAATTTACTGTAATGTTGTATAAGCAGTATTTAAATGACTTTGATATTATTTTCATATATTTGTACATTTTGAATATTCCAAACCAAAGAATTTTTCTTCACAGAAGTCATTCTGTGGCATACACAAACCAAGTCAATTTTGTTTAGTTACCTTTGCTTAAAACTCAGAGCTGAAAACACATAATGGAACATTCTTTTTTCACTGCCTTTAAGCATAAATATGGACAAAGAAAAATCTTGTTAAATTTCTTCTTGTTTCACTGGAAAGAAATAAGTTGCACTAGAAATATTTTACACAGTTTTTAATAAGATTATAAAATAATATCAATAAGATTATAATAGAAATTTGAGAATGATGATTTGCACTGACAATACTGTGGTATTCGGATAGAGACAGAATTGCTAGAGCTGTTTGATCATACCTTTACCTTTACAAGTGTTTGATTATTTGCCAGAAGCACAACATAGCACTATAGTGTTAGTACTAAGGAATAAAAACAAATAATCTTTTTAATAACCTTTTCTAATTTTTTTTTTTACGTGCCTGGAAGTTCATTTATTTCTTTACGCAGAAGTAGGAAAAAAAACCTCAAACACTAATGCATTTGTTTTAGCAATGAAGATAGGAAATAATTTTTAATTTCCCATATTGCTTTCCGATCTTGAATTTAAAAGAAATCCAGTCTTTAGAATTTTACTGATTAATTCTACAGGTTGAAGAAATGATCCAGGTCTGTAGCATTTCTCAAGCTGTTTTAATCTAAATGTCAGTGTGAAAAGCAGCAAAGTCACAGGACAGTATTTGTTATAGTCTGTGTCAGTGGAGGGAAAAATTATGCAGTATTTGTAATGTTTGTAGTGGAAAATTAATCTGGTATGGAAAAGTTAGCCAGCTGCAGAAATAGAAATAAATGCCTAATAGTTTCAGAGTAGAAAAGAAAGTTAAATTTTCGATTATATCTTTTGGAAAAGATCGGTGGTATTAAAATTAACAATTATCTTCAATTGCAAACTTCATATTAGTGTTGTTACCACTGAAAATTGTTTCCATAAAGGGACATGTCTCTTTTCCTGAACAATAATCCTCTATACAGAATTTTCTTTTCTTATTTTGTCCTTGAGAATAGGGCTAATGACTCTTTAGAATCTGTGACTGGCAAGTCTGAAAGCAAATTTTCTAACAGAAAAGCAATTCATTGAACAACCAAGTCATGTTCTACAATAAATGTGGGAATGAATATTTTCTATCTACAAATCACAAGTTTTAGAGGAGACATAACAAATTGTGAGCTCAGATATGGGCCAAGTTTGCATTGCACTAATGGCAAAGCTTCTTGTTGAATGTTTTACAAGGTTTACAAGATCATGCAACAACAGAATCTGAGTTAATACCTTTTAAGGTCAATTTCTAAATGTTAGTATATCAGAATTAAAGTTAAGTCACGACATGCATGGGATGTGTGCATGGGATGTTTTCTAATTCATGAGATACTCTTGATTTAACAGTCTCAAAATTATATTGAATCCTTGCAATATATGTTGAGAAAGACTATATATTTTATTGACAAACAATAATTCAGGATCTTGCAGTACTGAAAAGCAAAGAGTATTGTGTCTCACTAATTAGCTGCTTGCATACCTCTTCATAATCTGTGCCAGCTAAATAGGGATCAGCCACCTTAGTTACCTTTTATGAGAGCAATTTTTGTTAACTGTGGATTTTATTACTCTTTTCTGGATAATGAATATGAGGTAACCACACTCTTCCCTCAGGTGGGAATAACACTTTTCAGCATGTGTTGTTTCCTTTCAGAAATTCAGCTGAAGCCATAGAATCTCGAATGGTGTTTAATAGAGAAGGGTGGAGGAAAGCAGGGGATCTACAGGTGCAGCATCACCCAAGGTAGCTTAATGAACAGGAAAAAAGGATAAGGAAATAACGGGACTTAACTTATTCTTTCTAATGAGAAGATGCGAAATTGTAAGGAAGAAGACTGGAGTGACTGTGTGGAAGTGTAGGTCATGGTTTTGTTTTAAAACAAAAGAGTTACAAGTTTGCTTCTCCTGCTTGAAGCCAAAGGCTATGTGCAAAGTTATGTGGTTGTTATAGCTAGTGTCCCCCAAAAGGGGCTTTTCTCGGTAACGCCACAGATGTTACCTTAATGCTTCAAAGACATTTTTGGAGTGAATTGCTATGCTTTACAGCTGATAAAATATATGCTGAGACCGTTGCCATAGATGTTGATGTGTTCAGCACTGGTTATCACGATAAAGAAGCTTTCTGAATATGTAGAGTAGTAAACTTTACATAATAGATATTACAAGAGATAATCAGCAAATTGCTGTTCTTATTCTCATTTCTTTTTTGATGTTTTGATCAAAGCCTAATGATAAACGCCCACAGAATTGATAGTGCTTGCATCAAACAGTAATGAAGTCAGAATGCATCTAACAATTGATGAAATAAATAACAAGTGCTTTCAGTGGAAGGCTGAATGAAATAACCATAATATTCCTTCCCTCCCTCCCCCCTCCCCCCTTTTTGGTAGGGTGCGTCAGAGTTCATTTGAAATATGTGTACTTCTGTTTATTTAATACAGAGATAGAGAACTAGCAGTGCTGGAAATATTGTCAAGGTAATTAAGATCCAACAGTGACTGATTCTGCTTGAAGGAAGTCTTATCAGGAAATCTCAGCATTGTAGGAACTAATATAGCTATGTGAAGAAACAAAAAATAAAGATAACTCTTTTTGACTTGCTATTGAAGCTGCTGCTGCTAATACTGGTTGCATCATTTCACATACGTTACAGCCACCTTAACTTTCTATAAAACATTAAGTGTAACATTCATCTAAAATAAAATTTCCAATAAAATATTTTTAAAATGTATGGTTTATTTTGCTTTACTTTTGTTGTATTTATATATAATTTATTAATTTTAATATGCACTAAATAGACTTTTTAAAGTTCTTATTGATAGCAAGTTTTCTTTTTGCTTCTTTCCCTTAACTATACTATTCATTTCAGATTCCCATTACTATTTATGTAATTTGTTAGAGTTTGATCATCCTTCCTAAGTCTAAAGCTAAAGAAATTTGAAATTTTCTGTCATAGAGACAATAGTGAAATAAAAAGTGGTGATGGAAATATTGCTTCCTTATAGTCCTTTGCTGGGTATTGAAAAGTGCCACAAAAATGGAACCCAGAGCCTACTACCATGCTGGAGTGTACATATTTATGTCAGATTTCCTAGAGGATCGGGTGAACATATAATGGACTAGGTTTAATTTGGAAGGGTTTGGTTTTTTGTTTTTCATTTTAGATTGTGGATAGCATTTTATTTTGTAGTACAATGTATCTGTATTTAAAATGTCTTGCTTCCTGTTATACATCAAATGAATTGGAGTGATACTCCCTTTCTTCAGTCATAGACATCTCAGGAAATCCTCTAAAACATGTACATATATCCAAGTTATCAGACAGACTACAGTATGATTTTTTTGTCTCTCAGTTATTTAGTAGAAAATGAAAACAATTTAAACTGTAGAGAAATGATCCCTCAATAGAGAATGGTAGGATAGAACTTGTAAATGTCTGGATATACTTCGATTTGTACATTTCTTCCTAAAAAAATCTTCAACTTCTTCCTGGAGTAATCTGCTACTGTTTTTCAAGTTCTAGCACTTGAGAATAAAAAAGCACGAGAAATACTTTCTTAGTGCAGTATAGCAGAATAATGTGTTTTACACTTCCACACAAACAGAAAATGGAACACTGCTTTTCAACATTTAAAATAATGTAATAGACTGTTGGATTTACCTTAATGTCACAATTCCATTCAATAACTGATATACCTAAAAAACAAGAAATGATAGTTTGCAAGGATGGACAGTCATTCCACCTTACTGTTTTGGGTTCGGATTTTAAAACTTGCATTGGTTTCCTATATTTGTCATAGTAAAATCTTTCTGGGGGCTTTGCAACTGAGTTATATATATTATATATTTAATATATTTATTAATATATAATATATGTATTTTGCTCATTCACAAGCTTAATGTCTTAGGAGTGAAGCTGTAGACGTTTAACACATTAACTTCCTCCAAGTGCATGCTTTGTTTTATTTTTAGTTGAGATGTTTGTATTTGGAGTACATTTAAAATTTTGTTTGATGTTTAAATCAGCTCCTGAAAAGTCACATCATCTTTTTTTTTTTTCCTGCTATTTAAATATTTGCTTCTGCTTTATCAGTAAGCTTTTCTATGCATGACTGAGTCCTGCCATAATAAAAATTTCATGGTGCATTATATGAGGAAGTAAAACAAGGAGGTTATTTTTGTCTGGAGGCTATAGCAAAAATCACTGTGCATCTTTACCAGTACATGTGGCTCTCTGGAGGACTGCATATACTCTATTTAAATTACTATACCTAGCAGGTTTTCTTGTCATGAAGCTTGATGATATACGCAACCAATAAGAGGTCAGAGACCCAATTAAATCAATTATTTCCTTAATTGCAATTGTTTCCACATTAGAATTAGATTTTAGATTAAAAATAAAACTAAACAAAAAAACTGAATTTATAAGAAAATGGTTTTAAACTAGAAAACCTTAAGAAGAAATTGTTTACTCAGAAGGCATCCACACAGATAAGCTGTGGATGCCACATCCTTGGAAGTGTTCAGGGCTAGATTGGTGGAAATTTGAGCAACCTGGTCTAGCATGAGCTGTCCCTGCCAATGGAAGGAGAGTATGAGCTAGATGATCTTTAAGGTCCCTTCCAAGCCAAGCCATTCTATAATTCTGTTTTTGCATTTTTATGATGTGTGAGTTTTTTCTATTTTTTTTAACCTTGTATTACCTAGAACTTTTTTCATTAACTACATGAAAAGATTTATTCATATACTGATATGGTTCTTATACTTTCTTACCCTAGAAAGTAACTAATTTCCAAGGTTTATCTGTCTTCAGAACAAATCTTCTTTATTCACAGTATTTGGAGGGCTGACTCATCTTTATTTATTTAATCCTTTTATATATTAATCAAAACATTGGTTTAAATTTCTAATTTCCAGGAAAAAAAAAAGAAGTATGATGATAAACTTCTAACTCCCTATCAATACCAGAATGTAAGGCATTTTGTGGATCATCATCATCATGTCCATTAAAGTGCAAGCTTAAGTTCACATTAAATGAGTGGCAGAGCTAGTGACTCAGACCTATAATTATCCATCACTGGTTAATGCTGCAGACATCTGTTAATTTGCATTCATATGACCGACACTCATTTCATAGTATAGTCATCTTGTAGATCTAAAATTTCAGTGGTTTTAACAAAGTTTTCTCTAAGTAGTTATCTCCTCTGAGTAGTCTACTGTTCTTTAGGCACTTCCTGTGGAAACAGTGGTGCAGCACATGCTGGAGATAAAATGTTGGACTTGAATTAATATGAGGTAGCCACTTGTTTTATTTCATTCATACTTCAAGCTTGCAGCTACATATTTGATATCTAGGAAGTAAGGAATACAGATTTAAGTTCTTAGTTTCTCTATCCCTCTTCTTATCTTTTAAATAAGAGAAGGAAAGGAGAAGAAAGAATGCTCAGTTCACCTAAACTTTTGTTATCCCGTTTTTGAAAATTTGATACCCAAGATCTTTTGATACCCAAGATCTTTATTTACAATTGGAGTCTGAGCATAAGAAATCTATGAGGCAAGTTTACCTTGGAAATCTTTTAGTAAGGTCTGATCTCAGATCATTAACACTGAAATCCTCAGCTAAGAAGGCAAAAATAGGTTTGAGAGCACCCTCCCTTGCAAAGAGTGAGATTATTCTAAGTGAAAAGCCTCTTCTCCTCTATTGACTATAGAAAAGTGAAAAGGGCTCCTTAAAAATATACTCTGACCATGCAGCTGTCTGCCAAGACAACCTCCTTTCCCAGAGCAGAGTTTTCCTGAGCTAATGATCTTCAAAGGACCATAAGGAAAGTGGAAATCAAATCAAGTGATGAGAAAAAGGTTCTAAACAGCTGCTTTTGTTGCCAGAAGCTCCCTTGATTGCATCACATGCACAGCTCAAACCAGTCACACTGAACACAGCGTCTCACTGATAATTACAACACTTTATCTGGAAATATGGACAAGTCAAATAACAACTTTCATCTGCCAGATTCCATGATTCAGAGATAATTAGAAGGACATGAAAGTGGTCACAGGTCCAGTGAGAGAAGAAGCAGACCTGAGCTCTTAGAAATTAGCTCAGAATAATTTCAGACTTTCCAGGGCACTGAGTACCAGTTAAGATTCATAATTATTGTGAAAACATCTAGGAAAAGTGTTACTTGCAGAGGATAGCCATGGATTAAAAGGAAAAGATTACAGGGTGTAGAAGATCTAAGTGGAAACTGAATGCATCATCCAGTTAAAAATAAATCTGTTTATATGGCTCCTTAACTCCTTTCTTTCCGTTCTTAAAATCTTTCAAGAATGGGAATAACTTTTTTATTGTCATACACCTCACAAAAAGAAGTTAATTTAATAAGCTAAATACAAGAATGTCCAATAATGAAGTCCAGAGAAAAATCTAAGAACAGAAGAATTAGGTAATAATCTTCCAAAATATTTTGCTAACCTCTCATCATTTCTATCTAAGGCACTTACTCAGCTGTTTCCGAGAGGTGTGTACTGGTATTGGTTATACTTTTCTTACATCAGCTGCTCAGTTGATTTTCTTGCAGCTTTTGTGGATTCTGAAGTTGTTTAGGCCCCCTACTATATTGGAATATTTATTTCTTGGGCTGAAACAAAACTTTCACAAATCGGAATTGAAGAAAAATTGTTTACAGCATTATGTCTGAGCACACAGATATAAATGAAAGCTGAAAAAAAAAGTCTAGATATCTCAAAAAGGTTGTGTGAACATGCCTCCAAAAAATAGTAAGACAACAAATGATGTGTTATATGACCTTGCCTTGTAGTGCTCTCTCTCTTTTTTTTTTTTTTTTTTTTTTTTTTTTGCTTTGCTTTTTGGCAATAATGATATTTGTTACCTTCAAAGGTATTCATGGCTGTATCTGGAAAAGTTTTGGTAAATGCAGTCCAAATTCTTCAAGTTGTACAGCTTAATAGAATTATGTAGAATAGTGTTGATGAGGTAGTTAAAAAAGTATTCAAAAGTGATAATGATATATCAAAAGATATAATGAATATATGGAAAAGAATAATTGAACAGGTTTGTATAAAGTTTTTGAATTTTTGACTTTGTCTTACCCTCAAGAACTAAAGCCCAGTTTGTATAAATTAGGTTTAACTCTGATTTCTAAACGAGGGATTCTATGCTCTCAGAATTTAGGCTTAAAAGGAGTGTTATTGTTATTCATTTTAACAAAAATAAGAACTCTAAAAAAAATGATTATATTTGACACAACTCCCCTCTCAACATGCATGCTTAGTTCTAACTCAGTTCTACCTCAATACTTTATTCTCTCATTTATTGTCTTATACATGTTTCCCAGGATAGCCCACTGGTCTTACAGTCTGACAGAAATGTAACAGTGAATGCGAGAAATCACATGGGACAGTTAACTGGACAACTGACAGTAGGTGAGTGTTCTTTATTAACTGTTATGTATATCAGTTTAGATTTATGAATAGCTTAATCAATACAGAGGATAAAATATTGGAATCAGAAAAACTTTTGTCACCATATTCCAAAAAGAAACAGTGGATCATAAAAGTATAATTAGCATTAGCTGAAGGCAGAGAAAGTAGGAATGGACATACATAGTTAAAACATAGCTTAATGAGAAAAGATTATTTTTTCAGACAGCTGTAACAAAACAAAAAAGTCAGCAGCAATTTCAAAGGGAAAATAACCATCATTTTCTTACAAGTACTGACATTTTTCCATTATTTCAGTGGAAATTGGTTTGTTCCCATTATTCTTACAATATATTTGTACCAGCATATATTGAAAATCGTTGAAAAGTATCAGAATGGAAAAAACAAAACAGAAACTCAAATGCTTTCCTAGTCACCAGAACATATAAATGGAAAGTGATCATACTGTCTGTCATCAGTCTTTGATATTTTGCAAAGTATAAAATATTACCCAATCAACATTCCAAATGAAATAGAAATAAAAAAAATCCTCTATCTATTTGTTTCCTGTAGGTTCTTTATTTTGATTCTTCTTTAAATGTATTTATTCCCTGCCATTATTACTTTCAACATTTTATAAAAAAATTTTGTCACAAATTGTACTTAATGCTACTAAATATGTATTACTATTGAAGTAATATATTATGATTTCATTGCTATCGTAGTACTGAAGATACTCATTGCTTGTTAAGAGTACAAAGTCATAAAACAATGCATATTGACTGGGAACACAATGAAATATATACGGATATGTAACATAGTAATGTATGTATAAATTTAAGGAGATATCCCTTAGACTCCTCATCTCTTTTTTTTCTTTCTTTTTTTTTTTTTTTTTCCTTCACTTCTTGGTTTAAGCTCTATTTATCTGCCCTTTTTCCTCCTGAATCAAGGCTGTGCTGACTGGTAAAGTTTTAAGTTAAACTCTAGTTGTGATCTACACTGAGCTTTCATATCAGCTGAAAACTGTAGTTTCATGTTGCAAAAAAACCTTTGGCAAGTATCTTGTAGAACAAGACACCATCTGCACTGATTTTCCCCAACAACTACATCAAATGAGTGTACAGAGGTAAGCAGGCTAACTAGCAGATACAGATGAGGAAACTTAAGCAAACACCTGTTCTAGCCATATTGTACTTGCCAGTGTGTTTATGGAACACAATTCCGTTTCATCTGGTAGCTGTATTAATAAACCTTCCACTTTATCTAATTGCTGAAGAGAAGAGTTGCCTGTGCAGATAATCACTTTGACTGAAATACATAAGATACTTTTATTGCTGGCACCATTCTTGCTAAGTGATTCTAACAATGAACAGTGATTTTACCTAAAGATGTCACAATAGATAATAATATTATAAAAACACAAAGGTCTGATGAAAACATGTCCTTATGTTACAGTCATTACAGTGAACACCTGCAAGCTTCTTAATGGGTTTGCAGATGGTGCAGTGTCTGGGAAGGGGGAGTTTCTTAAATTACAATATTGTATTGACTTTATTCCTCATCTTCCTATTTTTCTCGTAATGGTTGTATGGCCTTTATTTTTATCTATATGAACATTCTTTCTTTTACATAAATTCCTCATATAATATTGAATACATACAAAGTTATTTCTTATTGTGAAGTTTATAATGTAACATTTGTTGGTGTAGGCATAAGTAATTACCAGAGTACAATCAGTCAATGCCTGAACATTCTGCTATTGGAAATCAAAGAAATTAATGGGCACCTAACATTCAAAATGTGTTACTCCTGTCTCCCTTCCAAAACCTTCTGTTGCATAAAGCAGAGAAGAGACAGGCAAATTCTTGATTTTATGATGATTTTATATTGATTTTATAAGATAAAGCTTTTCAAATAACTAGTCAGATCTGATGACTCTTCCATTTACCACAAAATTTCTGTTGTGTATTCAAGTTTTTTTGGTTTTGTTTTTTCTTTAGAAAGTTTCCTTGTTTACTTGCTGTGTTCCATCATGTGGGTTATTGGGGTATAAATAATTGTGCATTCAAAGCAAGAGGTGTGTAACCTTCTAGAAGTGGAAACAGTCCCTTTTCTCCTTCTTATCTAAATTACATATGCCAGTCACTTGTGCCCAGCTTTGCTTATGCCCTACCACTTAGCAAATCCTACTATTCCTTCACTTTCAAAGTGACTGAAATAACTGTGATGTTCCTTTTGCAAACGCTTCAGTTCCTATGTTCTCTTTGTAAACACCTTTGTCCATTTTATTGTAGATAACTTTTGTCATCACTCTTCTTTCCCTTAAAGAGAAATTTGCCTACCTGTAGTCCCAAAACAAAAGTGAATCTTCAAAAATCTACAATATATTAAACAATCCATTTGTATTATTTTTACATTAAAAAAATGCTCTGATAAAAAGTGGTGCAATCAGATTATGCATAGCTAAAGTTACAGTAATAAATAAATAGTTGTAAAGAGATACATCACCCAAAATTTGCTATTGAATTATTTCTTTCTCAGGATTTTCTGAATTTGTATTTCTCAACTAAAATAGGAAAAAAAAATTGGTCCTTCAAAATATTCCTTTCAGGGATTTTCTCATTAATCTGACTCTTCTCATTTTGGCAAAGTTTTTTATTTGTTCATTTATTCTCTCTCTCTTCCTTTTCTAACCTAAGAAAACACAGAATTCCTAATTTCTGTGCTAAATTATCTGTATAGCATGCTATTGCTTAGCAGTTTTGAATGGTGTATTTAATTTTCTGATAAACAATTCTGTTATCTAGTGTTTTCCCTTGTTTTACCAGCCAGTTACCTGTTGATTGAGAGAATAATTAGATAATTGACACAGCCTAAGATTATTAAATTTGAATGTATAACTGTTATACTGTTTCTTATGAAATTTTATGGCCAGCATAGGAAGTACAGTATTTAAATTCCAATACATTTTAAGTATAGGAATATAAACAATTTATCATGAGTCGAAAGTGTAACTCATCTGTTATTTTCAGAGCTTTAAAACTGAGGAAAATTTGTGGTTTTCTAGTGCAGGTTGGTTATCTTGTACTTACTGCAGAATAAAGCACCTCTTTCTACTGTGGACATTACCATGAATGGTAGGATGAGTGATGTCTGAGAGGCCATATGGCCTTAAGTGTCCCCCTGGCAAAGCATGTGAGAAGAGCCAAGAACCAGTCAAAAAGCAAGCCATGTTGCTCATAACAGTTGAATTGTCCAGCTGGAATCTGTGTCTCATCCCTTCTCATAATTTACTGGGCAATGTGATCTTGTATGTTTCTGTCTGTCTAATCTCTAGAAAAGTCTTAAAAACCATCTGGGCTATGAAAAGTTTTTTGTGCAGCTCACATAAGGTATGTTTAGATATATCATTAATGGATTATAGCTGAAATATCGTGATAAACTACTACCATTAATTAACTGTCTTGAAGTGTGGGATTAGGAAAATAAGAAGCTCTGATAACTGGTCAAAACTTCTACCCTTTTGCCAGCACTTTATTGGTCTGCCAAAGTAGCCTTTTAAAGATTAACATGTTATT
Organism: Phasianus colchicus; assembly: GCF_987193195.1. Classification (NCBI taxonomy): domain Eukaryota; kingdom Metazoa; phylum Chordata; class Aves; order Galliformes; family Phasianidae; genus Phasianus; species Phasianus colchicus. The sequence goes on from NC_143439.1 coordinate 45,621,845, forward strand.
TGACTGAAATTTATCTCTTTTTTTTTTCTTCACTTCTCTGTTAAAGTCAGCTGGCAATAATATAAAGCCTGTTGCTGTTTAATATTTGAAATATTCTATGGTTTTAAATATAATCTTGCATCTTGCTTATGAACTGTCAGATGAACAGCTGCTATAAAAAAACATGGTAAGCTTTTTTCTGTTACTTATTAGGCTAAAATACAAATCTTTTCTGGTAAGCAGTGCCATTGATTAACCTAAAAGCTCCTTCCTGTGTACAAGAGCATACAATGTCAGTTCATACATCAAGAATTCAGCATTTCCCCAGGAACAGAAATGCAAGCTGTAGTAAGACAGCATTTAAATTTTGTGCAATTTTAGCTTGGTACTTTCTGAGGTGAGAGCACATGTTCGATGTTGGTTTTAAATAGCAATAGCAAAGTCCTCCACTATGAATTAAAGATCCATTTTTTTAACTACTATAATCTGTACTAGCACAATTCATACAGTTTTCACAAATCTTAAAAATAATTGTTTTCCTGTTGAAATACTGAGACTCTAAAAGTTCAGAAACTAAAACTTTTCCATATTAGAGCTTTGACCCAACTTCTTTTCTTTGTCTTTGCCTGAGCTCAGTATGTCTACTTCTACCTAGTATACAAAGTACAGATTGTGTTACTAGGTATCCGAAGATGTATTTATCAAATGAAAACAACATCTTTTGCTATCTGCAACTGAAAATCAAAAAGAAAAACATGCGATTTTCATACTAGTCTGATACTTATCTTTATAATATTTGTGATATTTGTATATCCTATTTTTGAAACACCAAATACCTGGTCTCCAGTGTGTTTTTCTTTCAGTAATCTAGAGTTGATACGAAAAGGTCAAGCACGTTCTCAAAGTCAGGATAAGTTGCTAAGATTTGACGGCCTAAAAGTCATATGCAAGGAGGTTTATGTTACTTTTTCTTCTGCTGTTGTCTTTGACTCTGTGCAGCACTTTTATGCAGCAACTTAAATACTGGTGTGCTATCACCTGCTATCACCACTCTTTTCATAAAAATCCTAAACACAGTATCATGTGAGCATCCAAAAGAAAATTAACTCTATCCTAGCCAAAACCATTACATTATTCTACCTTGTTGCATTATATGTAAGGATGTGCTTAAATGTAAGGATGAATATTTCCCCTATTTTCAGATGAAAATTAGGAAAAATGATATTTTGGGTCAGTTCTTAAATATCTAAATTCTCAGTCTTTAAAAAAAGAAAAGAAACTATTTTTCTGAATAGTGGACAGGCAATTCTGTGCAGTGGTTGGATTAAATGTAGAAGAAGTGTTTGAGCGGAAAGAGGTCATTAATGGTTTGCATGGTGGTACAGAAGTGTTAGTGTTTAAATATTAATTCATTGCCATCTGTCATGCTGTTTTTACCCATGCACTGTCGGCCAATACAGAAAGCATAACTACTACCCAAATGTTCAGAGGAAAAAGTAATTTCCTTTTATGAGAGAAAAATCTCCAAAGAAAAAAATAATGGGCATTATTCTTTGGTATCTAGGTTTTGAGGAATACAGCATATATCTTCAAAAGATGGTACTAATTCTTTGTCCTAAGCTGTATTAACTGCTAATATATCATTTAACTGCAAAAGCATGTGCTGTGCATTTGTCTTGACATTCACAAGGCTGCTGCTGTGTGCTAAGCATTATTAAATTACCTACAGCATCTGGCCCTTTAACAAGTCCCTGACAGGACATTAAGATTTTATTTTAACTCCTTTTTTTTTTTTTTAAACTTCCCCTGATGTTCAGACAACTCATTAATATTAGTAAGAATATATTATTCTAACTAGGAATGACTTCTGTGAAGAAGAAAAAAAGGACAAATGTGAAGTCATTTTTAACTTAACTGGAAAAACATAAAAAATGAATAAATGAACAGAGAGAAATGTGAGATCTTTCTGATGTTCAAATAAGAAATAGCATGCTGCTGTTGTTAAAGATGTTGAGTTTGCAGCAGAAAAAGTTATCAGAAATATGGGTGAGGAGTAATTTCATTCAAGACTTGGAGTCATTATTCAGTTTAGGTTTTTAGCAGGTGTCTTACTGAGTCATCTATGATAAATTAGCCTCAATTTCTAACTGCAAAAGAGATTTATATAAGTAGATAGTAGGTAGTAAAGTTTGGATATGTTTGTCTGATTGTCCACAGAAAATCACAAACCCCAGAGATAGAAAGTCCTAGTATATATCTATTACAAGACTCTCGAATTTCCAATTCTATATTATCCCAATAATAGATTTTTAATTGTACCATCTATAGATGTACAGGGTGTTTTGATAAAATTTATCTCAGACACTGAAAGGACTTTTAAATGCATATGTAGTATAGACTTTCAAGATTTCTATAACAAATTAATATATCTCTGAAAAGATTTTTATTTTCCTTGGGTTATTCTTAGGGAGATAAATATTGCAGTTGCAGCTGAATGATGAAAAGATGGTGTTGTATGATTAGCTGAATATTCAGAAATTTCTTCTGCATTTCTTCCTGTAAAGAAAAACTTTCAATAGATGTGATGTTAATTAGTCACCTGGAATAGCCACTCCTCCTTGAATTGCTAACATCAGTTGTAGATCAAAATAACACAGTGAGCGTATTTTATAAATCAAAACTAAGGACTGCATTTACCTTAAAAAAAAGTTACTCCATCTTTACAGTTTTAAAACTTCATGAGTTTCCATTTGTGAATATAAGAACAGATGATTTCTTTGGAGAAGCTGTTTTGTTGCTGTTATCTCCCATGGGTTATCAAGGCATCTGGGATCTTAAAGTTGTTTCAGTTGACACTGAAAGTTCCTACCTATTTTGCTTCTAGAAAGGAGAAAGCAGTTTTCTGTTATGGAAGAGAATGCTGGGATGGCTCTGACATTCACCTATCTTTTAAGGAAACGGAAATCTACTAATCATCTTCTTTAATTTGATCTTTTCGGGTTTTAGATTTTTTTTTGTTTGTTTGTTTTACTCCATATTTTACTTTTTGTGAGCTTCCATTTATACTACTTGTCATTTAAGTACACTAATGGGAATGTAGATCATGAGGTGGGGAGAACCAATATCTGCCTTTGATGCTCTGGACCAATATAATAGAATTAGAGACATTACTTCTGGTGCAGACTTCATATCCTAGAAGTATCATTAGATTTGTTTTATTGTTTTATGGAAAACTGGAAAGGAGATAAACGCTGTGGGAACTGCTTGGGAAGGGAACAACAATACATAAATAAATAAATAAATCTACTTTATATGGTTGCCCACAGCAGAAAACATGATACTGGGCATCACTAAGCAAAATATACATAACCACAAAATTTATGGGGAAGAGATTCAGCTTTGCTGGTTGGGGAAATCCGAGCTGGGTAGCAAGCTGTGATGACTGTATGTGCCCACAGTACAGTGAAAGAAACTATAATCTGCTACCCAGGATTCGTGCTTTCATCTTCAAAGTTATATTTTAATTGTAATATTGATTTTGAAAAGCAAAACTTTAAAAACATGAATTTCAGTTCAGTTCACACAGTTTCTGCTTCAAATTTTATCTGCATTTGTCTTAATCACAGAATCACAGAATCTCCAGGGTTGGAAGGGACCTCAAGGATCATGAAGCTCCAACCCCCCTGCCACATGCAGGGCCACCAACCTTCTCATTTAATGCTAGACCAGGATGCCCAGGGCCCCATCCAATCTGGCCTTGAACGCCTCCAGGGACAAGGCATCCACAACCTCTCTGGGCAGCCTGTTCCAGTACCTCACCACTCTCTCTGTAAAGAACTTCCGCCTGACGTCCAACCTAAATCTCCCCTCCCTCAACTTAAAACCATTTCCCCTCGTCCTGCAGTTATCAACCCTTTCAAAGAGTTGATTCCCCTCCTGTTTGTAGTCTCCCTTTAGGTACTGAAAGGCTGCAATGAGGTCACCCCGCAGCCTTCTTTTCTCCAGGCTGAACAAGCCCAGTTCCCTCAGCCTGTTCTCATAGGGGAGGTGCTCCAGTCCCCTGATCATCTTCATGGCCCTCCTCTGGACCCTCTCCAACAGCTCCCTGTCTTTTTTGTACTGGGAGCTCCACACTTGGACGCAGTACTCCAGATGGGGCCTCACAAGAGCAGAGCAGAGGGGAACAATCACCTCCCTGTCCCTGCTGGCCACCCCTCTTTTGATGGAGCCCAGGATACCATTTGCCTTCCAAGCCATGAGGGCACGCTGCTGGCTCATATTAAGTTTTTCATCCATCAAGACCCCCAGGTCTTCCTGGTTACAGTATTATAACTCTCTGTATCCATATGCATTTGGTTTAATAATAGTTTCAATTATGAGTCTATTGCACAACATGCATACGTTTATAGCAGTATGTATGATATATGGATGTGTATAAAATATACATCGTCTATATACTTTAAATGAATTAAATTTTGCAGAATTGTAATTATTTAATTATTAAACTTTATAGAACTTAAACAGCAAGTAAATAATTCTTTGTGACACAAAACAACACGAGAACTTGGTGTAGTTTTGCCTAAATCCAGATTAAATATATAAGAAGTAGACTACATGTTCAGTTTGAAGTCCATTCATCTTCAGTGCAGCTAGAAAGTTTTTTGGGTAGTCAAATGTTTGATATAAGTTACATTTCAATAAAGAATCTGGAACTTAGATTTTCTTCCAAGTTTCTGTGAACTGATGTGTTCATTATTAAAGGAGATACAGTCATCTGGATAATCTGAAAATAAGCATAGTGGATAGTGTGTTTGCTCTACAAGTTGGAGCTGTAAAATTTCAGAAAGTTTGCATTCTTCATACACAGAGAGATGATTCTCTCTTTGTTGGTTCTACTGTTAGAAATTCAGAAATTTATTAAATATGTAGATATGTAAAGTGTTTTTGGAACATAGCAAGGTGCATTACGGCTGAGAAGATAATACAATATTACACTGCACGTGCAACTGATTACTCTTATTTCAACTGGGAAATGAAAATTTAATGAAACAGAATTCCATCTTGATAGCATTGATTACTCTGTAGGCAATTTAACTTTTCCAAACCATTTTATAACAGACACATCTGGTTCCACATCAAAGAGATTAACATGTATTAATTTTTTTTAGTAATCTCTCAAGTGGCTTGAATATACTAACCACTCTTCCAGCAGTAAGTAATACTAAGTGATGCACTGTTAATACCTGATTGCAACATGAAGTAAAAGCATAAAAAACTAGAATTAATCTTGTAGTGGTAGTTTGGACTACCTTTATTTCTTAATAGAAAGATTATTTTTTTAATAGCTGATTCTGCAAATTAAGGCCTGATATTGCAGTTCTTCACTTCAAATTAGCTATCACATTTTTTTGTATTTCTTCTTATATATTTTGATAATGTACTTTTATATATTAAACTGAAAAATTTAACAAAATGAGAGTAAACCAATGATCCAGATAAATAAAACTGAAATAATAAATGTGGATTTCTTTGCCACTGATGCTTTCTGCAAAATTTTTACCCATTTGTACTGATATGTTGTTCCAGGTGTACATTTGAAATTTAATTAGGAATTAATGAGAAAACTGTTAGATAATTATTTTCTGAAATCTTGAATTTTTCCTTACGCTGCTTATGCTGTATTCTGTTCATCACTTTAAAACACTACTTTCAGAACAAAGGTTTTGCTTTCACTGATTAATAAAATAAAGCAATTTGAAAAAGTAGTTTAACAGACAAAACATGAAGAATAAAGATAATGCCTATAAATTACAAAGCACTTTAGATTTGGTACTTCCAGTTTTCTACACTGTCATCCCATAGGTCTATTTGATTTCATAATTATTTTAGATCTTTTGAGCTTTGAGATGTTTGGCACTTTTGTTTCATAGAATCTGAAATAAATTGAGATGTCTTTCTTTTTAGTTGTCATTCATTCTTGTTATTCTGCTGTTCAAATTTGCAGTAGAACTGAATGAGAAATATCATTATCCTCTGCATTGAGTATCTGATTTTCATGGTGTAGTCTCCTCTTTTATTTATCCTTTTTTTTTCCCATTGGAAAGAAGCTGCACTTCAGGCTGAACTACCCCTGAAAGCACTGTCTGAACTGACATTTCATCAAGTTCACAGAGTTTGAGTACATCATGAATTCTTGTGTTACCTTCCACATGACACTGAAATAGATGTTTTCTGCAGTTCTTTTAAATTTCATCTTGGTGTAGAATAATGAAAAAGTTACTCTATATAATAATTTAACATTACTTTACAAGAAAAGCTATTTACCAGGCTTACAGAAAGGAAATTATTTGACAAAATTCTCATATATGCGTTTAGGGTAGTCTGTGCATGCAGATGAATACTTTTGTTTTTACAAAATATCTTAGATAAACCATTCACTTTCCTTTCAGGAGCTGATGCTGTGGAGGCCCAGTGTAAAAGATTTGAAGTAAGGACAAGTGAAGGTGGAAAAGTATTATTTTCTGCAGATGAAGATGAGATAGTCATTGGAGCCGACAGACTGAAAGTAACAGGTATGTTAATTGTAAGGTTTCTAAATGAATGTTAGTCCTCTCCTCTCCCTCTTTTCTCATTCCCTTACCAGCCAAAAGATATTGCATAATTCAAAAGGTGAATTCCTACAAAGGCAGATTTGAATTTTAACTCTGCTTGACCAGCCATGGTAAAAATTACCCTCAACACAGACATTTGGCTTTATATGTTACTGTTAATAAACCATTTTTTTTGTGGTTGCTATATCATCTGATTAGGTAATGCTGCTTCACAGTGGTAAAAGCTTTTGTTCTTTATCATGATTTTGATTGTTCTGTATTTGAAATACCAGGTCCAACTTATGTGTGAATTAAGGGTATATACTCTACTTTACTTTAGAAGGCTTGACTGACTTGTAGCATGCAGAATACTTGTCTTGTCTTCAACATTTGTTCAACAGAACAAAAATATAATTCTCACTGATATTTTACTGTCATCATTACATGCATACATATATAGGTAAGTTACACATTTGATATTAGACATGTGTTAACTTAGAAAAAAAAGATCAGCTAGATTTGCTTCAGATAAATGCAAATGTTCCACTGTAATTTAACACCAGGAATAGGACAAAAGTACACTCAGGAAGGCCAGGGTCAAACTGAGACTGAATTTTCTTTATAAGCCTTAGAATAAATTAGATTGTTGTTTGCCAGTATTTGTGGGTAAATTTTCTTACACAAAATTACAGAACTGCAGGGGTTGGAAGAGACCTCAAGAGATCATTGACTCCAACCCTTCTGCTAAAGCAGGTCCCCTACAATAGGTCACACAGGGTCTTGAATATCTTCATGGAAGGAGACTCCACATCTCTTGACAACCTGTTCCAGTGGTCCAGTATTTATTCACTCCTCTCTGATCTCTGCTGATCTTCACTGGCCACAGGATTTTTTCAATACTAAACGAAAAGAAAAAACTTTCACAAGCAGACAGTTTAGTGATGCCACAGTAGCCAATACTAAATTGTATCCATTGTCCAAATTTGTATTTATGAGAAGGATAAATGAGTGTTTGTTGAGTCAATAGCATTCTTCATAGTTAGTACATTTAAAATATGTATGTTGTTTGTTTGTTTGTTTGTTTTAAATAACGAGTATAATGTGAGTGGAAGAAGAGTGTTACTGGAACCCTATCAGGATTCATGCTTGATCAGAATTTTAAATTCTGTGAAAGTTAATCTTAAACATACAGTTGACACAGCGGATTTCAAAGTGTCTACCATAAGTTACAAAATAAAATGTCTACATATGGCACATTAAGAAATCTGATCATGTGCTGTGGTTGTAATGATAGTGCACTGCTCAACTGATTTCAACTTCAAAGTAGTTTGAGTACCCACAGCACCTGTTGACTTCAGTGGTATTAGAAAGCAGAGGAACTAAAGTAAATTTGTTCAGTGATGTTCAGTATGGCATATAGAAGTGCTCCTTGTAAAAAGAACAGGATTTTCTCCTTAACTTTTGAAATACACTTGGCTGTATGTATATTTATTTTAAGCACAAAATAAAAATAATAAAAAAGAAAGTCTAGAAAAGCTTAAGTTAATGCTGCTTTGGTAAGCTTATCTGAGATTCAGGGATTACTAAATACCTGTCAATTCACACCAAACATATTACTACTTCAGTTGGTTTTTATTTTGTGGCTATGATGAAAAATAAAAAAGCTCTATGATTATTTTAGTGTTATAAAACAGATTTTGACATTAATTACTTCCACACTAGAAAAAGAAGAAAGAAAGAAAATGAAATATATGAAAGATTTAGTCAGCTATTAGATATCACATAAAAAAGGATGGCCATTACCTAGAATCATAGAATCATAGAATTGCTCAGGTTGGAAAAGACCTTAAAGATCATCAAGTCCACTCGCAACTTAACCAAACTACTAACAACCCTCTGCTACATCATTTTCCTGAGCACCACATCCAAATGGTTTTTAAACACATTCAGGGATGGTGACCCAACCACCTCCCTGGGGAGTGTATTCCAGTGCTTAACAACTGTTTCAGTAGTTTTTCGTGATAACCCGCATAAACTTACCCTGGTGCAATGTGAGGCCATACTGAAAGATTTACTAGTTTCTAAGCATTTTTATGTAGGTCTGAGAATCAAATACAATGTATACATTTTTAATTTTCAATTTACATGGCAGTTTGTTTAGAAAAATATGTGAAGATATTTTGTAATTGCAGATTGAAAGAACAATTTATTTTTTAAAATCCTTTGGAAATCATTGTCTTAAGTATTCTATTTGGAAATAACATAATGAAGTTGGGATCATTGTTTCTAATCTCTGGTTAATCATTTTGTTGTCTTAATATCTTATAAAAAGGTTATTTTCAAAATTTTATACTTTAGATCACTAGGGCCCAATTTATGTTAACCCTTATGTCAATTTATTAGACAATAAAAATATTCTACAGGAGGAAGGGAAGAATATAAGATAGAAGAGCTTTTCTGACAGGCATACACAGAAAACCATTATATCCCAATTTCTCTATCTCTACAAAGCTTTTTGCATCAGAATTACTAATTTCTAGCCAAATGATTAAGCTGTAATGAGCTGTAAAATGCTTTACTGTTTACTTCAGTCCACAGCTGAAATTACTGAAAATAGATTTCCAGAAGGAAAATAAACATTGTACAATGCAGAGAAAACAAAATATGAGTATCAGAAAGCAATAATAGCTGTCCTATCACACATATCACAAACACAAGACTATTATAATGCAGTATAATATTTTTTTTCACATTTTTTTTTTAACATATCATATGTTATGGGGCATTGCTTTGGCCAGTTTAGGCCAGCTGTCCTGGTTTTGTCCCCTCCCATCTTCTTGTGCTCCCACAGCCCACTTGCTCACAGGACAGTACACAAAACCAAGAAACTGAAATATTCCTGGCTCCATATAGCACTGTTCAGCAACAACTAAAACATCAGTGTGTTATCAACGCTGTTTTTCTCCTAAAGCCAAAACACAGCATCGTATCAGACACTACAAAGAAAATCTGGCTGAAACCAGGACTAAAAACTTTCACAGTATGTGCACATTACTACAGATTGTCTTCTGACTTTTTGTTTTTTAAAACCAAAAATGTAGTTAGCAGTTTAATAAGATGCACTAAATAAAGTATAGGTAGTGGTAGTAAGAGAAACACAAAGAAGAGGTGTAAAAACTTTGCAGGCCACTGACACTTGCTATGAGGCTTCTCCCTTGTCAAATAGTGAAGTTATGTAGAAGGGTGGAAGAGAGGGAAGGACAGTAGGACACATTTTTTCAGTTTTAGTGGAAACATTCTCACATTAATAACAGGACAGATGTGGGTCAAATCTGCTTTTATACCAGAATAGTGTCAGGGAAAAATCTGCGATGTTCTGCACATACTTCTTCATTACACAAGAATTTATGATTATAAGGAGTTCAGCATGGCTTTGGTCAAAGTTACATATTTCAATGGATGAAAGATCAGAGCTTTGATGTACCAAGGATACTCCAGAATGTTCTTCCACACTTTTATTCTAATAATGTTCTAATAATATCAAGGATTAACATGTAGATGAGTGTGTCACTACCTCAGTTTTGATTATAAGATTATGTTGTAGGAATGTGAGTCTGCATGTAATTGAAATGTAGAAAAGTCTTCCAAAGTAGTTAAAATGCAATGATAAAGTAGAAATATGGGCTATGGCTATAAAAGATAGTATGACAAAAAATATGGGGAAATATATGAATTTCAAATTAGATTGACAGAGCAGAATTAAAATATTTATAACAAGTACTGAAATGTAGAAAAATAAATGCTTATTTGATGTACATTGTTATGATAATAGATAGATATCTAGTTCCTTCAGGGACTGACTAGGAATTGTAATATGAAGAGGAGAAAAGATCTTGGATTTGCCATGTTCAGTTGGTAGGTTCTCATTTAGGAAAAATAGAGCTTGGATTGTGAAGTTGCAAGAGATGAAGGGAAGCATTAAATCACTTTAATCTCACTTACTTATACAAGTTATAAGTGATCATAGTAAAATTACTGTATTTGATGTTGCAGTAAAAACAAGCCTTTGAGTAGATGTACCAAACTCTCAGGATCTTGAACTCTGAATGAACCAGGATTCTTACATAAGCATTTGTCAGTAACAAAAATGCATTACATATATATAAGTTCTGTGGTTCCCAAATGATGAGTATATAATGTGTAATTCAAAATGTACTGAGTGAATAAGATTTCTGAGGAGCTTATTTAGATGTCAAGGAATCACTTAACGTCCAGAATTTTCTGTGGAAGATTACTATTACAGGAATCTAACCACATTACAACAGAGCAGCTTTTCAGGGCACTTTTCTTGAGAACTATCTGTGGAGTTGATTACAAGCTTGTATATGTGAGTGCCAAGTTATCTCTGAACTGGAAGTTTTGTGGGCAGATTAAAAGTAGTGAACCTAAATAAATAAATTTCTTATACAGGACATTGCACAGATACATTTATGTCTTCTTGTTAAGCATGGAGTGTGTCCCCAGCCATCTCAGATTGCAAGCAGTATGTGCTTACATCAGCCTGCAGGTGAAATGTGTAGGTTGTTTGAGGGCTGCAGTTACCTAAGCATAAAGGCAGTTGGTTTGCAAGGAGAAGATTTTGAATTTTGACAGTTTCAGAAAAACATGCTGAGGAACATAGTGACTGGACTATGAAGTATGCACAGAGAAAGAAGCCTTAATTGAAAAAGTTTCTCTGCAAGGGAGTAGACTCGAAAGGAGAAAAATGTGTAGAAGTTTCTGTAGTCCTGCCAGCCCAGGAAAATACATTCAGTTTGCTCCAGCATTCCACTGGGAAGTTCTTAAGATGACTGTGCCCTACAACCAAAGATGTAGAGGGAGACAACACATACTCAGATAAGAGAATGGAAAGATTAATAAAGAAAGACATAAATAGAATCCTAGCAAAATGATGCTCATGTGATGTTTAGGTAGAAGAAAATCTTCATCTGTCTACTACCTGTCAATTATTCTATAACCTGTGCCTTCCAAATAGGTTTCCTTCCATACTGAGCTTTTTTTTCTTTTTTTTTCTTTCTCTTTTTGTAGAGCAGTGGTGATATCGTGCTGTAAGAAAAGACATGTTTGTATCCCTTCCTCTCCTGGGCTATCACCTGTTCAATGTTTTTTTCAATAGCTCTTACGTTTTCAAGATGCTTATCAACTTTTTGAGCTGCTCCTTCAGAGCATAGCCACAAGCTTCTCAAATTTACTGAAGAGACTATTTGCTCTCCTCTGGTACGGAACAATATTGATCAAAAGACTGATTACAACTTCCAGATTTAAACTGGTTTTCTGGTGAAACCTTTCATACCAAAACTAATATTAGATTTTGTAGCAAATCTAATAATAAGTATTTTTATGAAAAAATTCTGATTTTTGCTTCATATTCCTAGTCATATTTCACATTTCCCATTGAATGACTGTGCCAGTGTTCAGAGGTATAATTCAAAGCGTTTCTAGTTTTCAGAAGACAGAATGGCACGATACCTAGAAAGTTCCCATGATCTATAGAAGCATTGGAGCCCAGCAGAAAATAGACCCATTATTAGTAAGATGAGATAATTGTTAATCCAAACCAACTTGTTTTGAAACAAACTGTAAACATTCAGAATACAGGATTGATGCAGGAAGTGTATCCTTTGGATAAAATTGGACTCCAATTTTGTAGTAAAATTGTAATTCTTATAAAATAAATGAGCTAAACTTGACACTTACATGCCCTCAGGCTTTGGTAGATTTGAAAATACAATTTAAGTTACAGAGGTCAGTCCAATCTCTATTTATAAGATGTAGCTATTCATAGGAGAGAAAGGTGAATCTAAAAGGAGCTCCTGTATTCTCACTTTTTTTTTTTTTTTCCTTAAAATACTTGCTTGTGACATATTAGTGCCTGGAAACAAAATGCTATTGTTGGAGATAAGGGTCAGGCTGCAAAGCACAGTAGGATTTAGGTTCAACAGAGGGTATTTTTCTCCAAATACCCATGCTATAATGATACTGCAGGCCAAAAATATCTTGCTTATTCCTATTACACTTTTCTAGTTAAAAGCTGAGAAGATGAGCTCATTCAGATTTCAGTTTGTCACACCTTCAAAACAGGAATGCTTTTATGTTTCAAAAAATATCACCAGCATTTGACTTAAAAAAAAAAATAAAAAGAAAGAAAAAAAAGAAATACACAGTAGTTTCTCTTACTGTGAGAGCTGTAACACATGTCAGAACTGCATTTCATTTTCTTTGAATCCTGTGTGAAACCACTACTGAGTGGCTTTTTTAATTTTATCTGATCTTAAGGTGAAATTTTTACCCAACTTTCACTATGAGCTAATGCATTTAATAGACGTAAATGACATGGTGAGATTGTGCAAGAAAATATGACATGCATAATACTTACAAAACTTGTGTCAATGAACTAAACATGGAAATCATTTTAAATCTAAATTTAGGTAGAAATAGCAGGAAGAATATAGAAATTTAGCTTAATTTTAAAAGACAGAAATATAGAAAACTGGGAATATTCTGTTATTGAATAAGCACATTTTTCTGCCCTCAGAGTTTATTTATATTTTTACTTTAAATATTCAAAACATGGCATACTACTGCAACATGACCCAAATTTTTTCTTCCTTCTGAGATAGAAAAACTGTTAGCGACATAGTCTGTAATTTGTATTTCTGACTTTAGATGAGACACATTGCATCACATTATTCAAGTATTCACAAGGAGATACTGCATGAATACATGACAAAGCTTTATTTAGAGAAGTTTGCAGCTTTCTACCACACTTTGGTCTTTGCTGTTACCCGTAGAGCTATTTATAAACCAGGTAGGCAGGCAGAACTATGAAGAATGTAGATTCAAATCATTTCTGCTCTGCAATACATCTCAAAGCTTATACATAGCAAACTCTATAAGCTAGGAATAATTTCACCCATAGGAAGCCACTCCAGAAAAAAAATAAATCGCCCACAGAAATATGGCCTGCAGCCTTCAGCCTACATTGAGAATTTAAATTCCTATCCTCATTGTGGCTAATGACAAGTTTACATTTCACAGTGTCTGACAGCATTAAATTCAGCACACCAAGACACAAGCATTATAAGCCATCATTCATCATTTTGGCTAAAAAAATATCACAAGCATTTACATTTGAATTAAAAGTATGTAGGTCACTCCAAAAGTAAAGCTTATAAATATCTAATGAGTGGGAGTCAAGTGGATGGGGCCAGGTTCTTTTCAACAGTGCCCAGCAACAAAACAAGTGGCAATTGGCACAGTCTGGAACACAGGAAGTTCCATACATGAAGTAAAACTTCCTTCTTTTGAGTGTGACAGAGCACTGGAACAAGCTATCCAGAGGTTATGGAGTCTCTGGAAAGAGAAATTCAAAGCCTGCCTTGACACTTTCCTGTGCACCCACCTTGTAGGGAATCTTCTTTAGCAGGGCTAAAGAAACCAAAAGACTGGTGGTCCCTTCCAATGCCTGTGATTCTTCAATTTATCTAGGAATCTTTGACAGCATAGCGTGTAAGATCATCACCAAGCTCAGTTTCTAATAATAGAGCTAATATACTTTTTAAAAGTTGTGTTACAATGTACAAATGTATGAGTTTTCAGTTGTAGCATCTGTGAATAAAGTACATGTCTTTTGTATTTAGCTGTCATTTCCATTTCAGTAAATAATTCATGATAATACTTTGGTCATGATTACTTTGTTGTGACTTGTTAGGATTTGAGATTCAAGCTGTTTTGACATGCATCAGAAGTATGTTTGTTTCATTATTGGATATACTTAGTTCTTGGAATTTAGTTGTGTATGCAGAACTTGGAATAAAAATACCAAGATGCATTTTGTCACACTCACTTTCAAAACATCACAATAGCAATCAATCTTGTCAGTAAATTCATTTGCTGAAAGCAAACATAAAAGAAATTGTTTTTCTTCATCTTGCCTACTCCCACCAAGTGGAATTAAAAATGGAACTTTAAATCAGTTTAAGGTTTTCCTTCTAATTGTATAGGACCAAGAATGAGTCCTGAACAAATACATTAAATTGTCACTTAAGTTCATCAAAGCATTGTATTTAATCTGGACTCATTAATGAAGTACTCAGTATTTTTGCAGTCTTTTTTTTTTTTTCTTTTTTTTTTTTTTCTTTTTTTTTTCCCATGCAGCTATGAATTACATAGGTTTTTGTAATATGCATTTTTTCTCATTCATGGTATGTCATTACAGTTGTCGCATTGGTTTAAGCACATTTACAATTTCCAGAGCTCTACTATTCATTCTTTGGATTTGAATCTGCATAGCCAATAGCTAGGCATTCTGGCACTAATCCTACAATGCATCTGTGCTAGAATTTTGGTCCTACGAGTTACGAGACTGGAACTAAAATACAAGCAACTTCACAACACTGGAGTAATTTATAGCTGTTAGGATCTTGGACTGTGTCTTGAGTCACTTGGTTTTCTTTCTGCATTAATTATCATCCTTATTCTATTTTAATTTATAAATAATTTAGAAAAGACCTCTTCCTATTCAGTATTTAAATTCCTTACAAAAAATGTATCTTTTACTTTCCTTCTTTACGTATAAATGAATCTATTTTCACTAGCAAATATTTTATGCTTAGCATGTTTCTAAAATTCTCATTGATTTCATGATGTCATTTCTGATCTTAGTTATTTTTTAAATTATCAGTTCACATAGTACAATTCTGCATAGCACGTACAATCATGAACTCACAAATCTTTCAGTTCTTCCAGCTTTATTTCTTTACAAATGCCAAAATGTCATTTAACTCAGGTGGAGACTTTTCCCTTAAGACTTCTCCTACCATTATTCTAAAACTATCTGATAAAATCTGATAGAATTGAAGGCAAGTGCTACAGGTTACATCGCTAACAGTGTAACTAGAAATAGTGCTCTTTCATGTCCTTTCTCTTCATCACTTTCTGCGAAGCAAGTTATGGTTGTCAAAGGTCTATGTACAGCAACATGTAAAGCTCATACCAAAGCACAAGATGAATGCAAGAAAAACAAAGCAAAATACTAGTGGTAGCAGAATTTGAAAATATATTTTCCCATAAACTGGGAAAAGGCACGAGTTGGAATTGATAGTTTCATCTGAAAGAATTTTCTCATTAAACATCAGAGGGAAACATATTTTCGTGAAATATTTATTTTCATATCAAGTGAACCAGCTACATTATTTTTGCTATTTTTATCTTAGCAGCATTACCAAATGATCGACAATTTTTAAAATGTGTTTTTACAGTCTCAGTGTGGAGTGGAGAAAACCCAATAGACAAAGCATGCTGTGCAGAAAGAATGTTTATCAACAAGTTTGTTTCATGTTTAAGCTGTCAGGACTGCTTTCTGGCTTTTTATACTTACGGGGTTTTTTTTTCTTCTCACTGTCATTCTTGGTCTTGTCTACCTAGTTTATATTTAGATTTAGGATTAATGCAAAAAATCAATTAGAGTTTCAGAACTTAAAGATTTAATGAAAATAGTTTTTTTTTTCTTCAAGACAACAAAACTCAGAATAATGTAATGTTGGTAAAGTATTAATGTGAAAATTTAATAGAGACGTTAAGAGGAACTTCTAATGAAAAACAAAGAATAGGGGGGTATCCTACAGGAAAACAAAACAAATCCACAAGAACCACAAAACCAACCAAAACGCTACTTCCTGTGCTAAGATGTCTGGAACATAAGACAAGAGTAAAAGAGTAGAAAGATTGAATCTAAAGGAAATAAATTTATTTGGAAGTCTTAAGATCACGAGAACAGAGATCTTTCCAAATAAGGATATAAGAGCTGAACAACTGGATTGCTAAGCATTGTGATAGACATTAACTGGACGGTGCAGAAAAATCTCTCTTGGGTATAGTTTGAAGAGCAGGACAAATTCTGTGTTGTCTCTTACACCACCTCTGAATTTGGTCTTTTGTAGACAGCTGGACACCAGAATTATATTATTTCTGTAATTTTAAGTGCTAAATTGAAGAAGTGTTTTGATTCAAGACAGGTGTCAAATATCATGATATTCTGCACCACAGAAATGACAGTTCTGGAAGCTGGTGTTCAGTATCTATTCTGGAAATGCCTAAATGTAGAGCAGTTTAATTTTTAGGAGAACATAAACAAAAGATGACTTAGGTGTCTTAACTGGGACAGAATCGATTTTTCCTTCCATAATGTCTGCTATGATATTATGTTATGGCTTTAGGAAAAAAACAATGGACATTTCAGTTTCTCTGCTTTTCATACTGTCCTGCCAGTGAGTGAGCAAGGGGACACAAGAAGTTGGGAGGGGACAGAAGCAGGGAAGCTGGCCTGAACAGGCCAAAGAGATACTCCAAACCATACGACTTGAAAAAGCTTGAAAACAGTGGGGATTTGTCTGGGCAGGAAGCCACTGATTTGGGACTGGCTGGGCATTGGTTGGTGGATGTTGAGTAATTGCTTGTGCATCACATATCTTATATATATATATATGTGTGTGTATATATATATATATATATATATATATATATATATATATAAAATCATAACTGTTATGTTTTTCTCCTCTTCCTTTTTCTGTCTTGATATATAGTTTTGATCTCAACCTATGAGCCCTGCTTTGTTTTGTTTTGTTTTGTTTTGTTTGTTTGTTTGTTGTGTTTTGTGTGTGTGTGTGTTTTGCTTTTTTTTGCGGTGCTGAACATCCTGTGGATTTGAACCACAACATGAGGTTTCAGTGGCAGATGACCACTCAGAATTCTGATGCATTTATGATAAATTTATGGTAGGTATATGGCAGAGTGATTAAGTCTATTCTGACTCGCCAACAGTAAAAGAGCAACCTCCTGACTAGTGTTGTGCCACAAGACTCAAAGGAAAGCTAGACTGTTAAAAGGTTTGCCAGATAATCTGAATTCTGGTTGTAATCCAGCACCTGATAACTGCTCCATGGTGACTGTTAGTATGAGCAGTGGCAAACTACTCTGTGACCAGTTCAGTCCCATCTTGAAAATGGGAATCTACCTGTAAGTTACTGCCATATATCCTTTTCCAACAGACTCTCTAAGGTATGTGGCAACTCTCTTGTCATCCTTGACTGAAAAAATGTTTGTCTTACCTTGAGAAAAGTTATGTAACATGGCCAACTTTAGCGTATTGCAGTATGCAATGATAGCTTGTCCTTTGCAGAAGAAATGCAATTTTTCTAGTGATTAATACAGATCTTACATATGCATGTTTGCTAACATGGCCTTTGCTAATATACAGTCATTGCATTTAACGGATCAAATACACCTGCATCCATTTTGTTGCTAAGTTGAAAGGCTTGTTTCACTGTTATGCTGACTTGAAGGTGGGAATATTCTTAAAAAGACAACAGTATTGTTATACATTCACCTTCTCCCAAATAAGTGCAGAATTTCTGTTTGAAAATGCAGCCAAGGCATATCTAATTAAGTCATATGCTCATTTGCCAGGCTGGAATGTGTTGTATTCAGCTGAGTAACTTTCTTCTAGACAGGAACAAAAAACATCAGTATAGCACAGGAATGAAAAGAAGTCATAATTGGTGATAATCAAGATAACTAGTAGTAATATTTAATAGAAATTAGATAGAACTGACATTATATTTCTCATATTTCTCAAATATATAAATAATGACTTCCAGTATTTTAGGATGCTAACGTTTCATTTTGCTTAAACGGGCACAAAATATGTTATATAAATCCATCTCTATTTCAACATTATTAAAATACATGTGAGGATTCTTCTCTCACTTTCATATTTTCACAAATTCTAAAACATTTGAAGTCATTTTTGCAGTAACTTTTTAAATATATATTATATACTCCTATACAGTGGATATTTTCTGTGTGTATTAGTGCCCTCTACAGGATAAACAAATACACTTTCTAAATATTTGATTACCATTATCAGTGGCACTCTAATTGCTATGTAGTAAAAAAGATATAGTAGATCTATTTCTAAAACCTGGATAATAGCTCTACTGCTTCATGGTTTCCTTTTGCATAAATAAAACCCAAGTAAATTGTAAGAGCAGAACAGTAATTATCGCATAAATGTAAGAACTTTTCATTATGTAGTATTGGTAATGTACAGAGCAGAAGTGAATGCATATTGGAAATGCATACAAAAAAGCTTCCTTTGGAAATGTTCTTTCTCACATTTTGTAAATTCTTCTATCAAATCTCTATTCTTATACGTTGTAATGTGTGAACAATATTTAGAAAACTGATGATGTTGGAGTCATACTCACGTTCTGCAGCAAAGAGTCCAACATCTTGAGATTGGGTTTTTTGAAACTCCACTGCAGAACATAAAATCTAACTTGTTAGTAGATAGTGCTAGTATCTCAGAAAATAGGAGTATGTCTGAAGGTAGAAACAGCAAGAAGTACAGAAATCAGAACAGTATTATTTGGGATCATATAAGTTAAGTCTTAGACATTTTTATATTTTTGTAATTTTGTACAGTTTTGGTGGCAGACAGAAGATATGATTCAGATTCCAGTTTTTAGTGACACTATTTACAAATATCAGCTGCTCATCAGAGTCAACCTGGATCCTCATTCAAAAAGGAGTCATTTTTGATCTAAAGTAGAAAATGATGGTGAAGTGATCACCTGAAAGATCTTTGTTATTTTGTGCTTTTTTTTTTTTTTTTTTTTTTTTTTTTTTGGCATGCAAAGAGCTAAGAAAGGGCAGAGCCAGAAAACTGTACTTTTGAAAATATTTTTTCACCACATTAAAAATATTAAATAACTGAGATTTAGTCTTTCATTTTAGACTTTGAAGCAAACTGTATTAACATTCCTGGTTATATAGTTGAGAAGCAGTACATAATGAGATTTTTTAAGAAAGTTCAAAGTCGGAGAATATCACTAGTTGCTCTTGAAACTAGGAGAGAAATAGCTTTCTCATTCACACATTTATTTCTGCAGGATTCCAGTTTTTCCTTAATATTCCATACAAATGCGGCTCTTTGCTTCTAGTGAAAATGAAGTTGAAATGTTTAGGTAATTTGAGTAGACCTAAAGTTAAGGCCTTCATTTTGTGTGTGAGACATCCAAGTTCATATCCCATTCTTTCATATCCTAGGTAGTCCACTGGTTATTGAGCTATTGACTATTTGATAGTGCTCTCATTCATTGATTCGTTCATTTTTCATCAAGGAAACAGCAATTCTAATTTGTTACTGATTAAGTATTTATTAGAGTATAAACCTATGCTTTTCACATCTTAGGGATAACTATTAAAACCATCTGAAAACAATATCCTTTTTTTG
This sequence comes from Phasianus colchicus, assembly GCF_987193195.1. Lineage (NCBI taxonomy): Eukaryota > Metazoa > Chordata > Aves > Galliformes > Phasianidae > Phasianus > Phasianus colchicus. The sequence goes on from NC_143439.1 coordinate 45,641,771, forward strand.
ATCAATTAAATACAAGAATAATACAATGTAAAATTCAGTATTTTGAATGCTGACAAGGACAACTCCAATTGTTTTCCACTGCTGTGAATCCTGAAACCGTTGCATGATCTTAAGGAAAACAAACAAACAAGCCCAGCACACATCAAATCCAGGCTATCATTTCTATCTAGGAAGATAAATAAGATAAATTATTGTTGTTTGTATTTTTCTAGCAATTATTTATGATGAAATTTAAATGTAAGGTTTAAATCTATGTAATTTTTGTAGCCTTTCAAGGAGATTCTATCAATTCAAGCAGAAAGTGGTTGTTGTCAATCCTTTCTATTTTTGTATTTATTTCCATCTGTCATGCATTGTATATGAAAAATATGAATTCAATTATGTAATTCCTATGCTAATTTCTTTTTTTTTTTTTTTTTTTTTTTTGATTGATTGATTCACTTTTTTAGCATATTAAACTATGTAAAGTGTTGGCCAAACATAGATTTTGGTTGTCAACATTCAAGCAAGTATGTGTATAAATTAACTCAATATACAGACATAATATAGTTTAATTTGCACTGCAAGATCTACCTAAGTTTACTGCCCACCATTAGGACACAATTTAGAAAGTATTTGTACTCAGTTCAAGTTACAATAATTTTAGAAGATTTTTGTTGCAATTTAACAAGTATTCACTGGAGTGTGGATTTGCTTTGATCAAAATTTATTACACTGAAGACAATGAATTTATTGAAGAAGTTAGATTTCTTTTCTAGATTAATGGTTTAGTACAAGTCTTTACTTAAGTAAGGTTTCTGTATAGAAAATATGCATCAAACGTTTGTTGTGTTCAAGGTGCTTGAGTAAATCTAAATCAATCATTTCACAAATTACTTTTAAACAGTGGCTTATCTCTGAAGTCTTCAATTCCCAAGTGCCAGTGGTTTAGTTTACGTGTGAACAGCTGCATCTAGAGTCAGATGCTTAAGTACTGCATCTTTCTGCCTGAATTATACCTCTAGGGTGGCCATATATCAAAATCATGCCTGAAACCTTTGCTTTTTAGTCTTAGTCAGTTTTGCTGCTGAGAGACTGAGAAAATCGTGCCAATCACATTGCCATAGAACAACCCTACCTGCTTTCATTCTGTGTGTTCTGTATGTTTCTATAGGAAAAATCCACAGAATGCACAAGTGGAATAACTGGACTTTTAATGAAGAAAGTGGTCCTTCTATGATTATTAATCTGTCTAGATGAATATTTCTGGGATTCATTTTCAGTCTGGCAGTGATCAACCTTTCCAATGTCTTATTGGTGAACAATAGCAAAGTAATCCCACAAAGATACTTTTGAAGTTTTGCTGTGTTCACATGGTAAAAGAATTAAGAACTGAACTTTTTTAATAGCAATTAAACTTTTAGAATATAAAGTCTGTTTTCAAGGTGCAGTGGTAAAGCAATCTTGATTAAGCACTCATATTTTTCTGTGAAATTGGTGGTTACTTAACTTAATGAATTTGAGATGGGTTAAATGACAAGTCACAAAGATGAGAAATAATTTGCAAATTCTTCTTTAATATCTCTAACTCAGGACAAATTGGCAGTAGAGTCTAGCACTTGCCAAATTGTTGCACTTCATCATATTCACTTGTTGTTTCCAAAAAGCCTAGGGAAAGATCAAGGCAATAAGATTCAACTGCGCCTGTGATAATGTAATGCTACATAATCTGAGCACATCAAAATGCTATACAAATCCACTGTCAGTACATTTGAGGTGATTTGCTTACAAGAATAATGTGAGTGGGATAATGTTAATATGCAGTGGATTTTTCACAGCAAAATAATTTATTAATTTTTTGTTTCTTGACGCATCAGTTCTTTAGCCTACATTTTTTTTTTTTTTGCAGAGTGTATAGGCTGTTTTTTTCATGCCTTTCAGTTATTAAGTCATTAAAATGTTCCATTGTTGTTCTGTGAACTAACTCATAAATCAAGGATCATTTGCTTGTTACATAAATGATAACACTGCCTCCATGTACACATATATAAGTGAATATAAATCCAGCACCAAGTACCAACAATGTAATTCTATTCTTTTTATGAAAGTCATCATTTCCCAAAGGCTGAATTTCAGTAACCAATAAATGGAGCAGAAATTAGTAGTTTACACCAGTCTCTCTGAATTTTGAGTATTCAGTTCCAGTTTCAAAGGGAATATATGACTAGTTTTGCTTGTACTGATGGGATTACTTTGATCTGCTGTGCGTTTAAAAAAAAAAAAAGGGTATTTTAAACATCTACTGTGTATAAAACTGTATGCTCTAAGAAATTTTTCTGTAAATACAGAACTGTACTTCTGGCATTTTTTGTGTTTTCTACAGAAGACTCTGTAGAGGCTCTTCTTTGACCAGTAGTCTGTCTTCACTAATGTTTCTCCCTTAGCAAAGTCTTTACTTAACTCATTCTTTCCAATGGAAGCTGGAAGTTGGAGTAATTTTATTCAGTTAAACTTACGGTTTTGATTTTACATCCTTTGCACATACTCAGTGCCCTTGCTATTTTATTTCCTCTGAAAGGTTCACTTTCTGTAGCAATCCATTCTAACTCACATTCCTTTGAGTTCAGTTCCCTAACTACTTCCTTTTGAGATACACTTGAAAGGGCTTGAAGGTTCAAGTCTTTTCTCTTTATCTTAATCTCTGTCTAGAATTTGACATCTGAAAGTAGGTCTTGGCTATGATTCTGTAAGTCGGGGAATACAATTATAACATTCTTCAGTTATTTCTGTAAAAAATTAGCATTTTAGTATTTCGAGCAACTAAACACCTAAAATACATTTCTTCTATTAAAAAGTTGTGTTATTCACTTTGAATCCTGATTTGTATTGTCATATAAATACTATTCACACACACAAAGTCACATTTTTCTAGCACCATTTCCTAAGTAATAGTGAACTGTGTGATCTAACTTCCTGTTGGAGCAGTATAAAAGCAGATTTGCCATATAATAAATCACAAATTAAAGAGCACCTTCCTATAGTTTTTCCAATGTTCTATATTTTTAAGTAATGCTGATCTATGTCACCCATTTGCTCTACTGTCCCTTTCCATTTTTCTTGATCCCACTGTTTTACTGCAGTAAATTCTGGTTGTTTCTCATTTTCCTTCCTAAAAATGAGATAAGTTTCCTGCATTTCTTCTAGTGTACAGTAAAAGGGAGATGTTCCTTGAACTTCCTAGGTGAGGGCTTATTTTTTGAGCATGAAGTATTTACCATGGGAACTGTTATACTTTCAGATTTGGTGGCGAATGAGGAGAAAAAAAGAAGTGGGAATATATCTTCAGATAGTACAGTCTGCTTGAACAAGACCATCTTTCTTTCCAAATTTCAGTTTTGTAAGGTGGGAAAATGGCTTCTAATTTTAAACCACCACTGCTGAATATAAGAAATGTTAGCAGTAGTTTAGAAACAGCTGTCACTTATATTTTCTTATCAGTTTTTGCCAATTATCTCTGGCACTTCCAATTGACTTGGTGCCTGACCCATCACTATTCTATCTTTGCATTAATTCTCCTCTTTTAAATATTAGAGAAGCGTTTTTCTCATAAGGCTGACATTCTGCTCAGTTATATGTATCTTCATATCCCATTTCCACCTTCAAAAATACAAAAAGCGATCGACCTTGTAAATATTCAGTTTTGCTGATTAAAGAGTTGAATGGGATCTAAAACCACGCTGATGCTTCAACTCCATTGGAATTTTTGTATGCTATTATAGATGGGATTTCAGTTTGGAGTAAATGGAATTCAGGCTATATAGACATGCTATTCCTGTCTCTTAAAGGTAGCAAAATTGCCAGAAAATTTCAGGTTCAAAAAGAAGATTCTACCTAGTTCCTAGATTAATACTTTTATATATAAAGAAATGCTTCTTTTTTTCCTGCCTGTGGTTCTTCAGAACACTCAGCATTGTTTGTTTATAGCACACAGATTTGCTTCTTTTCTTGTGACATCCTTAAAGGTTCAGTTGTAATGAAATTGCTTTCAGGATGCTTTGCTAAGATACTTTTTTTTTTTCTTTTTATGCATTGTTTTCTGAAGATAAAACCCTAAATCTTCATTGCTTTCAGAACTCACTCCTTCCTCTCTTGAATTCTCTGTACCAAATATTTGACAATGAAGATTTTTTTTAAAAAATTTTATTTATGAAAATGGATCTTAGAAGATGAATAATAATGACAACTTTCTGACTTATGTACTTTCACATTAATTTATATTCTGGGACTTCTTGTTCAGGACGTTTTCTCTTAAACACTGTAAAGCTGTATTGATTAAACATTCTGTGGTTCTACTTCCAGATCCTGGTAGGATTAATTTCCTAAAGGTTAGTCTTGCTCCAATTTATAGGAGGGAAATTACAAAATTACAAAATTATTCATTAATTGCCAAAATTTTTAAACATCTATCTTAATTAAAACCCAAAATATCTGTTGTGAAATATTTAAATATTAAAATAATTTAAAATATTGTATTGTATTTAAAATTTTTTAAAAATTACAGAAGCACTGGTGATACTGACCACTATTTACGCAGCCTTTAAGAGATATTGTTTGTGTATTCTTAATAGATTTCAGGTCTCAGAACGCAAGGAAATGTTCTGTCCCTGAAATATGGTGACTGTTCCCAGCATATTTAACAATCAACTATAATTATGCCAGAAAGCTTCCTTTATCTTATTTCTAGAAATAGAATGTAAACAAATCACTTGTTTTAGATATATTTCTATTCAGTTCTTATGTATTTATTGTTCATTGAAAAGTCTTTCACATTATAGTTCTAGGCTATTTTCATTATACAGTGCCCATGCTATCTTTACAATGTGTAAACTTATAATCCCCTACCAAAATAAAAATAAATTTTAAACAAACAAGTAAAAACAAACAAACAAACAAAAACAAAAAACAAACAAACAAACAAAACAAAACAAAAACCACCCACAGAGGACATCTCAAATAAGTCATTTGAAAACCATGATGGAAGGAGACTCTGGAGATGTGTCAGAGATATAGGCAGATGGAAAATTGGTATTTCAAAACTTTTGAAAGATTGGGATCTCAATTTAAATAATCAAAATGAGCATCATGCAAAAAGAGTAGGTACTTTAAAAATGTGATTTTATCAAACAAAATTAATTCTTTTCTCTGTCAACATTATCTATAAAGTGTTAAAATGAGCATTCAGGCAAGTAAACAGTGGGAAGCTTGGATATTTAAATGTTTTAAGATTTGTACTTGACATTTATCTATTGATAAGCAGAGGTCTACTGTTTCAAGTGATTGATCCAGATTTTGAATAGAAATGCTAACATAAATATGAAGAAACATTGATAGCTAGTAATAACAGCATTCAATATAGTATATGTTTTATCCCAAAAATATCAATCTGTGATAATTTATTTTGATGTATTTTTATTTTCAAAGTAACTGTACTTTATTTTATTTATGTATTTTAGGCACGGAAGGGGCAGTGTTTGGACATTCTGTGGAGACACCCCATATCAGAGCAGAACCTTCCCAAGACCTCAAGTAGGTGTTCTTCAAAGAGTTTTAAAATTAAGTGTTCTTCAAAACTAATTACAGCTTGATTAAAAGTATAGTGATCTTCCTGTTGGAGAAGTATAAAAGCAGATTTGCCATATAATAAATCTTCTTAATACTGCCTTCTTAATGATTCTTACACATCCAAAACACAGTTAGACTCCAGTTTATTCTAACTATTCAAGAAAGACCCACAAATTCCTATCACACAAAATAGTAAAATACATTACTTTTTGAAACGAGTTTTCCAACTCCACCATTCCTTCATCTCAATTTTCCAAGGTGGACTTAATTAATGAGAATTCTACTGAATCTTCATTCAGTGTTTTGTCTTCTAGTTAATCATGGACTCAATCCATTTTTTTAATTAAAAAATTAAATTTAATTAAAAAACAACAACAACAACAAAAGCAAAAAAAGAAACAGCAACTTTTGCTGTCTGGTCAAGCAGAACTAGCTTATGTGTGATTTTTTTCTTACTATATTCTATATATAATGTATTCTGAAAGGTTTTGTACATATGTGCTGCTACGTGTTAGGTAGGATTCAGTGATATTCCCTTCATAAAATGAATATAATTACTATTAGGACAGAGATTTCATGGCTTTGGCATGAACCTTTCTAGAAGGTAACCTGCAGACATTTTTTCAGCTTGTAACTTCAAAGAACTGCAAATAATCACCGCTTTGTATGGTTGTTTCTGATGGTAGAATGCAATTAGATGCATTAGATCATATATATCTTTGAAAACTCCAGTTACCACATACTTATTTATCTTACTTCAAATGATTTTTAAAAATCCTTTAAAAAAAAAAAATCAAGTCTTGCAATACTTTTCCCAAAAAATAAAATGTTTTTTTTTCTGATTTTAGATATGTTGTCAGAAAACAATTACTTACTGTTGAAATGATTGCTTGCTAAATATGCTGAAATAAATCAGCCCAAACATTATGTCCATTTTCTTGCCTCAAGCCCAATTAATAAAACTATATTGATATTGTGAAATGATTTTATCTTCCAAAATAGAATAGTTGCATCCTAAATACAACTGATCTTTGTCTCATGCTACATGACAAAGAGTGACTGCAAATTATAGATAATTGAGTTTCAGTGTTCTGGTTTTGGGTCCATTCATTGATTAAGGTTTTAACATATAATTAGTCAATGTGTCCATCAAATAATACTGAACGTCTTTAAACGTGGTATATTTTTTTTCCAAAATACAGTATCCCCAAGTCTTGGAATTTTTGAAGTTAATGGTGACATGAGAAAGAAGAAAGTTTGCTGTGCTTACATTAAAATTCATTTTTTCAGTAGGCACATATGTTTGCAGTTTAATAGCAGGATTCAGTATATAAATGCAAATACATTATGTTTATTTGAATAGTTATGTACAGGTCTGAAAGACACAGGAATTTAATTTGATTAATTAAAATACAAATGATCCTTTTGTTTTTCATTTGAGAATACATTTTAAAAGTCAAATAATAAGTGTCAAACATCAAGGTATATTTGAATAACATATATTTTATTCAAAAAAGAGACATTGGAATAAGATTCATAACACTGGATATGTAAAACAATTACCTGCTGAATTTAAACAGTGGAAATTTTTGACAACCTTGATTACTAATAATGAAACTGAACTATACAGTTTCAACTACAACATAAGTTTCACAGTGTTTGAGCTGAAAGTTCTGGAATTTTAGCTCAATCTGTTCTGGATTAGGAGCCAGAAAGATGATGATTTATATTAGGTTCAAATTTCTAAAGCTTCACCTCTCCAACACTCCATATCCAGAATTTGAAGTCTTCAGTCAAAGAACCATCTGTAATACATGGTATTAAAAAATATGTTGTATAAAAAGACAGTTCAGATAAGATTTTAAAGGATAGAAAAAATTTCCTTCCTATGTCCCAACCACTTTATTTGTTCACATCTTACATTTTCAAATAATAAGTAACAAGGTTTTGCTTTCAGAAAATACTTTATACAAAATCCTTTGTGAAAACCGGTAAGCCTCTTCATATTGAAACCCAAAAACTAATTAAATCTGACTTTCTTTAACTGGGATAAGGAGCATAAAAGAATCATGCCTTAGAAAGGGAAAAAATATCTTAATAGTTTAATCTTCATATTTCTCTTGCTAACTTTTCTCACAAGAACACAGGGAAACTAAACCACCAATATGATAGGCCTCCAAATATAGATTTTAGGCTAATAGTGCATTAAAACATGGTGTAATAATTAGTAATATCTATTCATAAAAGAGGCATACAGTAGTTAAATGCCAATAGTTTTGACCTCAATAACCTTCTTAACAAGGTGGTAAATTTCTTTATTGTTGCTCTCAAGATACCTGCAAATCAAATCTAACAGTTTTTCTTCTCTGTCAAGCCTTGCATACTATTGACTCCAGCTAATCCTGCAAAGCTAATGCTGGGCATTAAAATGAGGTGGAAATTAATCAAGCAGTAAGGAAAAACCCAGGATAGTAGGATTGTATGTTAAGCCTGAAAGAATTCAGAATCTTGTACAAGGCATCTGTTTCATGTTGAGTTGCCTTATGGTTTCTTAAGGACCCTCTGTTGTGTCACTCTAGGAGTAGTTTACTAATAGGACAAAGTATCTGTTCTGTAAAACCCTGATACCATAGAATACATTAGAAAGGAATTTTGACAATAAATTGAGAGCAGACAGAGAGTAACAAAAGAACAGGGTCTCTTCTGCTCATCTATTATACTCAGAAATCAAATAATAGAACAAATTTCATCAAAACTGAGAAGATGAAGTAGAGTTAAAAAGCCCAAATTATTTCATACGTTATTTTTAAGGACCTCTGTTTCTAGCTTCCTTCTTAATGTTAGTTTTTAATAAAGCAAAAATATTCAATACATATATTTTTAGTATTTATGGTTGGTGTTCAAATAGTTATTTCACTGTTTGGGCATATGTATTACAAAAACAGTTGAAAACAACAGTTCACTCACTTTTGAAAATATATTTTTCCACATACATGTTTGTACAAAATTAAGATAGATGTAGTGAAAATTAGGAAAATTGACACAATGTAATCAGCTTTATATTTATGTATTTATAAATTATTTTACATGTGTATATAAAGCAAAAGAAATATACATTGAAATAAATAGATAAGAAGGAAATGAGTTTCAAATGTTAGCTCCTATTCAGATAGGATAGCCTCTTAAACTAGAAGAGTAATTTACTTTAGTATTCAGTGAGGATAATTATATTTGACTCAGGAGAAGGAAAAATACTCCAGTGGGAGATGGGATATGAAGGAAGAAAGTACTGCTGTCACAATAGATAGCAAAATTTAGTGAGTTTCATGTCATTAATTTGAGGTGCTGGATAATCTGTGTCTCTTGTCTTTGTATGAGCTAAACATGAAAACAAGGTCAAATAACCAAAATGTATAAAGTTTTCAAACTAGAATATAAGTACTTTGAGTCTGATGGATTAGTAAGAGTAGCAGTTGTAGTGAAATGGATGGAAAAATAGGTGAAAGGAGTATTTTAGTAGGTCAGATCTTTCAGGCTGGATTCACTGGTATGCAATGCTTCGCAATATTATTTTGAAAGATTCTTAAAGGAAAGAATTATTAACAACTTGAAGATAAGCAAAAATTGGGGTGAAATAGAAGGTGGCGAGATTATGCCAATCCAAAGAAATATTTTTCCCTCAATAAGGTATTGATCATCTAATGAGTGATTGCAAAAATGGTTTCTTCAGGATTAATTTTATTTTACAGATTTAATCAACTCACTCTAAGAAAGAAGCATGCACTAAGTTCTCTTTAACTTTCCTCACATTACCTGATCATTTTGTCAATCTCTTGCTTTAAATATTTGCTCTCTTCAGTGTGCCTCACCTTTTGCTTCTTCATTTTTTCTGGCCCTTTAGTAACATCACTGAAGAAGACTCTCTAATGCTTTGGATTACTTTCTTTTCCTGCTCAGTAACAATAATTATATTCTCAGTTGACTTCCTTTATTTGCCTGTGTCAGGAAATTATTTTTCTGATTTTTATCTATGTCACCTAAAATTAAAACACTGTTATTTTGTGTGTTGTTATTATAATGCAGACTTGTTGAACTGAGATTGGTGGCATGTATGGAGCAATTAGAACTCAGATTCAAACCCAGCAAGGTGATTTCTGGGTTAATGAAAATTCCAGGAGCTGTAATAAAGTCATGCTGATACACAGTCAGTGACGTGTAGAGAATGGATATAATAGCAAATGCTGTCCTAAATGCTGTTCTAATTTAAACCATGAAAGTTTCATCTTTGTTTAAATGCCTTGTCAATGAGTAGAAAAACTGGTTACGTTGATATTTAGTAGTTTGTGCTATTAGCTATTCCATAAGGTGTCTATTTAACTTTCTCTTATTTAAGGTCTTGCTGTGAAGTCACAAAATACAGAAAGCCAAATTGTGTCCTTAAAGGTTAGTTTCCCACATATAGAGAGCTTCTTGTAAAGATATGAGTATTTTGCCTTTTGATAAAGGTTATCTGATGATCAGTGAATGACATTAAAGACTCACAAGTCCTGCACATCTTCCCTTGCATTTCAATAAAATCTTTGATTTCTTCCTGAAAATACAGACATTTGGTTAAAAACATTGGAATACAGTAAGCTTCAGAAAAAATAACTGTTCTGGCAATGAATCAAATGCAACTTGTATAGGATGTAAAGGTATCAAAACTATTTTTAATTATACAAATATATGTAAGTAACGAGATTGAAATGAATGAAGTCTTATTCTCCCAGCATTCCTATCATGATGTCAAAATGAACTAATCAAGAATCCTCTGTTTGAATCGTTTCAATATCTATTAAAAAAGGTAATCTAGGTTTTTTATCACAATGGTCATAAAAGTTCATGGTTATTATTTATGCATACTATTGGAGTTTGTCATCCAAATTTTGTCCAATACCTTCTGTCCTTCAGTAGACAAGGGCTTTTATGACTTCAAAGTTTGCTTGAAAATTAAACAGCCAGCTGTTCTTTTAATAATAATAGAAATGCGGTGGGCGGGGGGGAGAGGAGGGAGGAGCTGTATTTACAATTGTTTGAGGCCACTGGAGAACTAAATTTTCAAAAGTAGTTTTGAAAAAAAGATCTTAATTCTAATTTGAAACAAAATCATTTCAGTGGAGGATGAGAAATTCATTGAATTCTGTGGTGTTTTGGGGTTGGAGTGCCATTTTATAAAGAAGTAAAAAAAGGGATAAGAGGAGTTTGAAACAACTGGAACAACAACAACAAAAAAAAAAACCCAGCAAGATGGGAAGCCCATCATCACATATTAAATACTTAAAAGTACAGAAGTATGTGTTGACCCTTAGTCATCAAGATGCGTAAGGGGAAATGAGCACCTGCATTATATGTGCATCCTCTAGTTGGCAGCGCATTTTTTAATCCGCCATTTGGAATAAATTCCAGAGTGTTAGAGGTTCATACTAGTCATTTTGCTAGATAGTGTGGACTGGATAGACGTGAAGGAAATAAATTATTCACATTTGCACACGGGAATCTTCTTTCTATTTCACGAAATACCTTCTGCTAGTCAATAGAGCAAAAATATCATAGATTAATTATATCCCATGTGAATTTGAGGGATGTGCAAGAAAAAAGTCTAAATTATTTATAAAAACCTAAAATTAAACCTTTTGTTTCTTTTTTATTATTATTTTTCTCTAATACGATTTAGGTCAGCTTGTAAACAGGAAATAACAAACAAAAAATAGATGTTTCTGTATTTCTGATGTGAAATATTTTAATACCTTCAAAGTAACATACTCATAATATTTGAAAACTTTCCTTTTTTAGCAATAATGCTTTAATGAATTCAGCCCAAATCCATGCTGCTTTGATCCTCTAAAATTCATCTTTAAAATTAGCCCTTGATAATTAAAAAGAAAAAAAGCCCTTCTCCATTCTCGATAGATCTTTCTGAATCACATGTAAGAATTGACAGATTATATTATTTGAAAGTGCAGTTTTAAACCTTTCTTCATCTTTCCTTAGAGTGTTGTAGATTCTGTTCACTAATAGCACTAGTTACCTTCTCCATCACAGCTGTGTGCTGGTTAGGAAAGCAAAATTATATTGTATTATATTATTTAAAAATTATATTAATATAATATACATATTATATACAGATAAATATATATTATATAAAATTATACAAATTTATATTGCATTATATTGTATAATAAGCAATATTATATTCACATGGTCCATCACCATATCCTTCTCTCTAAATTGGAGAGGTGTGGATTTGAAGATGGATTGTTCAGTGGATTAGGAATTGGCTGGCTGGATGCAGCCAAAGGCCTGTGATCCATGGTTCTGTGTCAGGGTAGAGGCTGGTCACAAGCTGTGTCCTTCATGGGTCGGTCTTGGGACCAGTGCTTTTCAACATCTTCATCAATGACATAGACAGTGGCATCAAGTGCACCCTCAGCAAGTTTGCGGATGACACCAAGCTGAGTGGTGCAGTCAATACACTGGAAGGAAGGGAAGCCATCCAGAGGGACCGGGACAGGCTAGAGAAGTGGGCCCATGAATGCCAGATGAGGTTCAATAAGGCCAAGTGCAGGGTGCTGCACTTGGGCTGGGGCAATCCCAAGTGCATATAGAAACTGGGGGAAGATTGGCTTGAGAGCAGCCCTGTGGAGAAGGACTTGGGGGCCCTGGTGGACCAGAAGCTGAACATGAGCCAGCGGTGTGTGCTTGCAGACCAGAAGGCCAACTGTGTTCTGGGCTGCATTAAAAAAGGGGTGGCCAGCAGGGAGAGGGAGGTGATTGTCCCCCTCTACTCAGCTCTTGTGAAGCCCCATCTGGAGTACTGTGTTCAGGCCTGGGTCTCCCAGTACAGGAAGGACGTGGAGCTCTTGGAGTGGGTCCAGAGGAGGGCCACTGAGATTATCAGAGGGCTGGAGCTCCTCTCCTATGAGGAAAGGTTGAGGGAACTGGGCTTGTTTAGCTTGGAGAAGAGGCTCTGGAGAGACTTCATTGTGGCCTTCCAGTACTTGAAAGGAGTGTATAAACAGGAGGGGGAACAGCTGCTTATGAGGGTGGATAGTGATAGAACAAGGCGGAACTTAAACTGAGACAGGGGAGGCTTAGGTTAGATATTAGGAGGAAGTTCTTCACACAGAGGGTGGTAACACACTGGAACAGGTTGCCCAAGGAGGTTGTCGACCCTGCATATAGCATGGGGGTTGAAACTAGATGAACATTGTGGTCCTCTTCAACCCAGGCCATTCTATGATTCTATGATTGTACAATTCAGATTATCTCAGTGAAGTAAGAGCCAATGTGACAAGCCATCAGTAAATCTGAAAGGAGAGCAAAGTCCTGGTTTGCTATTCTAATAATGTGCTTTTCCTTAAATGGATAAATTACAACGTGGAGTGTTACAATTGTATTATAATAGAGATTAAAGCTTTCAGAAATATAACAAAAATATTTTAAAGAAGCTGCATATCAAATATAATTTATCTGAAAAGATTGAGGAAATAATCTCTCAGTGTGTAGGCTTTTCCGTTTCCAATAGCATGCAGAAGATTGCATAACTAAGACACTTTTCAGATATGTATCTTCTGAAGAATAATAACAAAAAAAGTACATTAGTAACCGTTAAAACAAATATAGGCACTCAGTTTTATTAATAGATGGGTAGTATTTTAAAAGCTACTTCTCTGATCATCAGCCATTCACTGATATTTCTACCAAAACATTTGATTTCAGGAAACTGCTAAAAAAATCTATTGCCTGAAAAATAAACTTCTCCAGAGTATGTCGAAGTCTGATATTAACAACTTCTCAATTTCAGAAATTAATTCTCCAAATGTCTTCATTTTAGACAAATAGGAAGCTGTTAAAATTGACATAGATAATGAACAACAATGATGAAACAGAAGGGAACAACTCAACTTTTGTTGTGCTTTGGAAAAAAATGTTAATTTTTCAAACAAAATTATAAATTATTTTTGTTTGATATTCCTAAATAGACTTTTTCTGTCTTCCTACTAGAAAATCTCTGATGTCTACGAGTGATTTTGATTATATAAAACCAGAAATATTTGGGTGTTTTTTTTTAGTTTTTGTTTTGTTTTGTTTTGTTTGCTAAAATCTATATATTCAGTGTAATGAATATAGTTAAGGAACATTTTTTACCCTAATTATTAGAAGATGGGAGCTGAAACCAGTGGGAAATCATAAGATTCTGAGAAATTAGTTTATAAGTCACAAAATCATGTTGCTGAAAATTATGGATGGAATGGAAATATCCAAACATTTAACATTGAACTGCATAGTTCAATTTCCTTTGAAATTCAAAGTAAAATTTCATGAAGCCAACATAGTACTTCAAAAGCCTCATTTCTAAACATTCTACACAGAAATGCCTAAATGCCAGGCATTTTTTGAATATGGCTTCTTTTTTTTTTTTTTTTTTTTTTTTTCATCAGATTGCTACTGTACTCTAACACTACCGAACTATGATCTTTGCAGTTCAAGTCTGTGTATGCTGACTGGATTGCAGAAGTCTGACCTAAATTGTCCTGGAACTAGTACAATAGCTTTCTCTGCTACACACACCCTTTCAGCAAATTTCAAACACACATACCAAAAAAGTGTTTGTTACATAGACACAATTTGTACATACTGAAGTTTTCTTGATTTATAGCAGTGGTTAAATTGGCTCTGATATTTGGAAATTAGGTATGCAGCTCTGTTTCTCTGTATTGGAGTTACTCAGTATTTTGTGAGCAGCAGCATTCTGTTATACTTTCCATTGCAAACGAATAGGTTTTCTCTTTGAATGTTATTTTTTGTTGTTTTGTTGGTTTTGTTTGTTCATTTGTTTCCAGTGAATGTATATGGTTTCTAAAAAGTTTTGGAAACTCTTTTTCTGTTGTCTTATAGCCATCAGAAATTCGCATCAGACAACCAGCTGAAAAACACTGAAGTTCATGATTAAAAAATTCATGATATTTAGATTCTTCCCTACAAAGAAGCACAAAAATGATCTGTTAATTTTTTCCTATATAGACTTAAAAAAAAAAAATAAAATTGAAAGCATGTAAAAAATACAGATTTTTCTACTATCTACAAAAAATACTTTTTTTTTTTTACCTGAACACCTGCTTTTAATAGTCTCATTTTGTGCTACCAAGTAATTTTTCTGTGTGTTTCCACCTTCTGTCCCATTGAATGTGAGTGACATATAATGAACAGAAATATTTCACAGACACCATCTTGGTAACTTTCTTTACATGCAACTGTGGCATTTTGATTTCAAATTATCCATCACTACTCTGTACACACAAAAAAAAAAAAAGAAAAAAAAAAAGAAAGTGGTTGAAATATGCTGAAATTCTGTTATTCCACTGCCTGATAGACCTTTCATTTGACTTTTCTATAGCAAAATTCTTTGATGAACTACTCATATCTATAACATGCCTAGTACCTCATTATACTTTGGAATAGATTTGACCTAACATTCAGAATACGATTTGTTAAAGAGGGAAATGCAATGTTTTTATTGAGCTGTTCACTCTAGCTATTTCTATCACTAACATATTTCATCTTACAAAAAGCCTTTGTTCAGGTAAAGTAAGAACTGTGTTCTGTCATTATATTACTGTGATACAAATAGATTAAAAGATTTGTCTCATTCCTGACAGGGCTATGCAATAAGTCTATCACTGAACCCATCCAGAATCCATTTTTCTGTTTTCCAGTTCAGTACATCTGATCACCTTTCCTATTCAGTGTGTGAACACTACTACTATCAAAACCTTGCAGTGGTTCTTCCCATTCAAGAGATCTATCTCAGCATACTGAGACAGAATATAGATGAGAAGGTATCTTAGTTCTGCACTAAGCTTAATTGAGAATCTTGAGTATAGAGTACAGAAAGAAAGGGAAAATCTGTCAGGAGTAGAACAACAATAGTTGCACTAGGGAGAGATACCAAGTCCCAGTAATATGTAGTTTGACCCTATTATATCAGTATTCAAGAGCATAATGAGTATTTTGCAGAACAGAAAAAGGGCATGCAAAAAATCACAGTAACAGAGACTGGAATGGTACTCTTTTCCTTTTTTCATACATAATGCTGCTACATCTCTATGAAATACAAATAAGCCTGTGAAGGCAAAGCTATTCTATTCAGTATTACATTATTATTTAAAACTGTTAAAGTGTTTTGCTTAATTTTTATTGAGATGAATATTTACCATTGGTCACTTAGCAAAATTTAGTTATTAAATTGCCATTACAGTAGCATTCACAGAAATACATGAAATTGTAAGTTCCTGTATTTCAGTTTTAGTATAGGCAAACATCAGTAGGCAGGCACTTGTATATCATTATATGCCTAAATGCTGTCCCAGGCAGGAATAGATTTAAACACAGACGTTTTTTTTATTCTCTGGGCTATAGAGAATAGTGAGAGAATCATGTGTATGTATAACAACTCACTTCTGCTTCATTAACTTTCAAAATACATTTGTATCTACATGCATTGTGGTACTGTAGTTTTTAAGTCTGGTTGATTTTTTTGTTGGTTTGATTCAGTGTATTTTTTCCTCAGTGGTTGTTTTTGTCTTTCAGACTTGAATCTCCAACTAGATCTTTGGTGATGGAAGCACCCAGGGGAGTGCAAATCAATGCAGCTGCAGGAGATTTAAAGGCTACATGTAGAAAAGAACTGCACTTACAGTCTACAGAAGGGGAGGTAAGCTAAGCCAGTAGAAAAATGTTCTACTGCCCTGTTCAGCTTAAAACAAATAATGCAAGGATCATTTATTCAGCAGCATGGTAAATATACATGAAGCATTCTGCATTTGTCTATATTAAAATAATTTTGTTTGGATTGCTCAATTATTATTATTATTTATTTTTCTTCTTTCAAATATTTGAATTACTAAATCTCATGCACACTGAAAAAAGTGAAATGGATATAGATAAAAATAGTTTTAATATAACACTCAAGAAAAACACTATCCAGTCCTTTGGCATACCCTTGGGAAAAATACACCTAAGTGATGATGGTAAAAAGTAATTTTGGATGAATTTGACAACTGAAAGAGAAAAGTTTGAATTAATACCTTATTAAGCTATGATAACATGTTTCAACAGATTTGCTCTGCATATTGCATATTTTTCCTTTGACTGTTAATACCTCTGAAGGATAGAGAATTTTAGTGCTGTGTTCGTTGTATGATTTCACCAAAATCATACTTCAGTGATCAGCAAGACAAAAAATTTGGTGTGGATTCTTCATATATAGACCTGTGTGAAATCAAGAAAAAAATGTCAAATTGGATCACTGGTTTGGTTCATAACCCATGAATGGCAGAAATGTACTGAGTATATAGTATGATTTTTAATTTTTCTTGAGTATCTACTAGTGTACATTGAAAAGATGTTTTTGGAAGTAATTTCTTATGATCTCAGCTAGATGGTCATAATAGGAACTTGAGAACAGTTATAATAACTATCTTTTGCACTGTTGGAATTCAGTTAAGAACAAAATGCTTTATAGAAAAAAAGAAATGACAGTTTTAAACAAGCTTAATTGAACTTCGTATTAAAAATGTTTTTTATATTCCTGGGCATGGTAAATAAGACTTTACTCATCTGTGATTTCCCATGTATATGTTAGATTGATAGTTATGAGAGAACAAGACACCAACCTTTCCCCACCCTTTCCCTCATCCTGTAAGTTCTTTACTATGAGAGTGGCCACGAAGATGATCAGGGGACTGGAGCACCTCCCCTATGAGGACAGGCTGAGGGAGCTGGGCTTGTTCAGCCTGGAGAAAAGGAGGCTGCGGGGTGACCTCATTGCAGCCTTTCAGTACCTAAAGGGAGCCTATAAACAGGAGGGGAATCAACTCTTTGAAAGGGTTGATAACTGCAGGATGAGGGGAAATGGTTTTAAGTTGAGGGAAGGGAGATTTAGGTTGGACGTCAGGCGGAAATTCTTTACAGAGAGAGTGGTGAGGTACTGGAACAGGCTGCCCAGAGAGGTTGTGGATGCCCTGTCCCTGGAGTTGTTCAAGGCCAGATTGGATGGGGCCCTGGGCATCCTGGTCTAGCATTAAATGAGAAATTTGGTGGCACTGCATGTGGCAGGGGGTTGGAGCTTCATGATCCTTGAGGTCCCTTCCAACCCTGGCCATTCTGTGATTCTCTGATTCTGTGATTTTTCTTTCCAAGTAGTTCTTGTCTGCTAACACATATCTGACAAAGTTCAAGGTGTCTAAATATGTCACGAATACTGGCAGTTTCAGTAAGATCTGTAAAGCACTGCCCCCTAAATACGCAGAGAAAATCCATCCTGAGATATAGTTTTTCATCTCTTACACTGGAGGGGGTCAGAAGAAACTGCAGAAAGATATCAACACAACATAACCGTGCAGTGTTACCATGACCACTCTGGAGCATTATAGCCTGATGTGAAGAAACAGGTTAAACATCTGATGTTCAAAATGTCTATAGCAACATATTGATTGAGGTCAGTAATTGAAGCCCAAGAGGTACACCATGGATTTTCAGACAATAAGAAAAAAATTATAAACTGTTAACCTTTACTAATAATTCAGAAAACACATTCTAAACAACAACAAAATCAATATCAAAAATAACCCTTATTTTAGCATAAAAATATATGTTTTTTCAGTCAGGTTTCTTTCATGAATAAAAGAATATTGTCTTTGTGACCTGCTTCTGGGAAACAATGAACCATATTTGTGGAAAGACATTTTTTGTACTAGAAAAAAAAATACAATATATGATTTTTTGTATTATTTCCATACTGGTTAACTTTTAATTTTTTTGTTTAAGTTTATAAGCTTATTTAATAAGGCACCAAAGATACACAAGCTAATATTTTCCTTCTATAGCATAATTACTGCTGTTTCATACCAGGAAATAGTTATATGGAATCTGGAAAAAATCATTATTAGCCATGTAGACAATCATTATGAATTTACAGTAGATTAATCTATGAAGCATATATTTTTCTTTTGTTTAAGAATAACTTTAGAAAATATCTTCTGAAAAACATTAATGTGTTTATAAAATCATCTTCCTTTTCCCTTATTTCTCACACAGTATAATCTTTAGCCCCCCACATAACAAAATGAAAGCCTCTGCAAGCATTCTCAGTTTTGCTGTTTGATACATGTTCTTTTTATTTACTACAGTATTATAATAATCCTTTTAGCCATATTACACATTATAATGCATGATCCCAGACTGAAGACGAGGGGCTGTAATTTTTATTCACATTCTGCTGCTCTTTATAAAACTCTTGAGCTGCACCCTTGTGAGCCAAGGCATCAGCAGAATCCTTTGATTCAATTACAACTTGGCATTTAATTGTGAACTCTGTTTTATTCTATAAATAAACCATAACTAATGGTTTAAAGTAGCCATCATTTACAAGCAGAAAGCAATGTGAAGCTCTGAGCTCTAGCTGAATCTACTGGTTCACATAAGAAGAAAAATAACGTTTCTTGTCTGGTAGTTCAGCACAATAACTGCTAGCTGGCTACTGCTTCTTTCACATATAAGCATATTGCAAAAGTACAGATCAATTTTGAATTCCACAGATACTAGATTTTGCTTCGTATAAAAGTACATAGAAATATACCTGAAATACATTATGATATAATCACACCTTTCTGAATAGTTTATTTCATGCCAAAAACTATTTGGTTTAGCAACTAATTTTAATGGTTTTGAAATACATCACTCTTTGAAGGGAAAGGCTGCTAACTCGCCTTAGCTCTACTGAAGCTCATGCAGCTGTTATGTACTTTTTCAAGCAGCTTCTGTGTAACCTAAGTTCTGCATTTTCATTGAATCCTATTTTTTTAGCAAAGACAAAATAAATAGAAAGACACACTGACACTCCTTTTTTTCTGTAAATATATTTGCTTCTGCAAGGCCTTTGGCTTGCATGGTCCCTACCACATCCTTATTCTTATGAGAGATACGGATTTGAAGTGTACACAGTTTCATGGATAAGGAGCTGGTTGGAAGGTCACAGCCAGAGGGTTGTGATCAATGGCTCTATGTCCCAGGGGAGTCTGGTGTTGTGCAGTGTCCCCCAGAGATCTGTCTTGGAAGCAGTACTATAACATCTTTATCAGTGACATAAATGATGGGATTGAGTGTACCCTCAGCATGTTTGCTGATGACACCAAGCTGAGTGATGTGGTTGAGAAAGCAGAAGGAAGGGATGCCATCTAAAAGATCTTGATAAATTTGAATGTTGGGCTCATGTAAACCTAATGAAGGTCAACAAAGCCAAGTGCAAGGCTTTGCTCTTGTTCTGAGATAATCCCAGGTCAAGATAATACAAACTGGGAGCAGAACTCCTTGAGAGCAGCCCTGCTGAGAAGGACTTAAGGGTTCTGGTAGATGAAAAACTTAACATGAGCCAGCAGTGTGCACTTGTAGTCCAGAAAGCCAATGGTATCTTCAGTTCCATCAGAAAAGGGATGGCTAGTGGGGAGAGGGAGGTGATTGTGCCTGTCTACTCTGTCCTTGTGAGGTCCCAGATGGAGTACTACATCCAAGTCTGGTGCCCCCCAACACAGGAAAGATGTGGAGCTTTTGAATAGGGTCCAGAGGAGGGCTATGAAGATGATCAGAGGACTAGAGCATCTCTCCTGTGAGTCTGGAGAAGAGAAGGCTGTATGGCCTTCCAGTATTTAAAAGAAGATTAGAAATGGAAGGGAAATCAACTTTTTACATGGGTAGATAGAGATAGGACAAGGGATAATGGTTAGACTTAGATTAAATGCCAGGGTGTTTGCCCAGAGAGGCTTTGAATACCCTGTCCCCAGAGATGTTCAAGGCCAGGTTGTATGGGACCCTGAGCAGTCTGATCTAGTACTGATCTAGTACTAGCTGGCAACCCTGCCTACGGCAAGGACGTTGGAACTTGATGATCCTTGAGGTCCCTTCCAACCCAAGCCATTGCATGATTCTATGATTCTGTGATTTAGTCACCTGCTCTGTGATCATTCTCCTACTGATTTCCGTATCCCATATTATTTCCCTAGATTGAACTCCTTCATTGCTTGGTTTGTGGACAGTATTTGGTTGTTCATAGCATAATGAGGCTCATCCCTTGGTGAGACTTATTAACTGTCACATTAAAATGAGCAATGCTGTTTAACAGAAAATACTTATTCAAAATTAGTGCAGCATACAAGAGACCAACTTTGTATTTAACATTTGAGTACCACTCAGACATTCACCTCAGATTATTTTGTAGATACATCATGCATTAGTACTAGCTTTTGCTATGCAATCTTAAATCCATAACATGTATTTAATACAGAGATTAAAACTCAACAAAGTAAAGTAAACTTCACTTGTAAACTCAAATTACCATTTTAAAACTTTGATTCTGGTGGAGTTTTGTAGCTTTAATTTTGTTTTAAAACAAAACAAAACAAAAAATCTAAATACATTTATGCAACCAGCTTTTCTGCAAGCTACTTGCCATTAGCATAGAGAAATGGCTGAGCAAAGGAACAACATTCCCTAGATTCAGCTGAGTTATATTTACTTGATCTTAAATGTTTGCAAAATTAAATTAAAATGCTTGGTATGTATGAGGTGTATTCAATAAGAAATAAGAAATGGCAGGATATACATCTGAACAATCCAGCTAATTCATAAAAGATGTCTAATAATTGTCTTGCAGTTTGTTTTGAAAACCCTTTTTCATGGCCTTAACCATTAACTTGCGACTGCTGTATGGGAAGAAAGTGATTAGTGAAAATGAAAGGAAAATATTCTATATTTTTAATAATTGTTACGAAAATTAGAGTTTCAAAAATTCTATAAAGATATTTTGACAGATTTTTAAAATCATTAAAATTCCATATTATTTTTAAACGAAATTTTAAAATCATTCATGTTTAGGTAAATTTAAAGTAATAAAAAACCCTTTATGTTGAAATCTATAATTAAAAATGTTCCAAAACTCTCAAAACAAGTATTTTAATTCATAGCATCCATCTTTGAACTGCTTGTTTGCAAGCAAATTTTTAAGACCAACTCCATAAGCAATTTTACTAGAAAAAGAAGTGACAACTTATAATTTATTTTATAAACTAAACATTTTTCCAAGAAGATTAAATTTTATTCTAGTTTGCATTTGAGTTGTAATTTATGACTTTTTTTTACTGACAAAATTGAGCAGAAATACTTTAATCGCGTCTTTCACTTTCTGGTTTGGCTACATATATCACAAAGAAGTCACATTTGTCCTCTGAATTTCTAAAGATTTCTAATACCATTTGGAATTTGATTTGAGGAATTCTTGTGTATGAGTCTGTCATGGGCATACTATAAGCACTGGACCTTGTAAACTTCTACTGGTCAGCATTCATAGCAATCCCATTTGATCAACCCTGAAACAGAAAGAATAAATACGCTAGAAATTTTTTGTTTCCTTAGGCACCAATATAAATTACACTGGAGTTATCATGCAACATATACTTGTGACCATCTAACATGAATTTAGAAATACATGTGCTTAAAATGAAGCATAACTCTCATAAACATCACTTCTCTATTGAGGAGTTGAAACAAAAGTTCTTCCATTCTTCCAGCAAGAATTGCACACTTTACTATGTACAGTATATTTAATGTATATATATATATTAGTTTTCAAATCACTTACACTTGGCATATGTTCAAGAATAATATTGAGGAAGAAAATGGAACAGAATTAAAGAAGGTTGCTTAATCCAGGGGTTTCATGTATAATCTTTAGACAGAGAACATTCACCACGTCAGACCACATTTTGGCCTACAGCTCTCCTTTCTCCTGCGGCCAATTGATCCTACTTCTATAGAGAATATATTTTGAACATGCAGATTGTACTAGATAATTTGTCCCTCTCTGGATATTTGGTACATCCAGTTTCACCCCAGTTATGAAATTCATTTCAATGCTTACCTTTCCTCATTAGCACTGATTCTTAGGACAGAATATGGTTCCAGATACTATGCTAGTGTATGTTAGACTTTCAATGAAGGCTATTTTTATTGAATATTTTTAAAATAAATTCAAAACCGTCAGTAATTATTAGAACAATAGGTTAATGTGAACTAAAACTTTGCATTATATGCTGTAATTTGTCTTCAGCAAATAAAAACATACAAGCAAATGAAAAATACGTAGTTAGGAGTCCAGCAACCCAATTTATATGATCGTATTTCTATGTATGCTTCTGGTAGCATATGCAATAGAGCAAAAAGACTAGACAAAATCTTAAATTGTTATAATTCAAATTAATTCTGAAGAGCCTAAAGGCGATCACATTACACTGTCTTTTCATACTGGTTGATGAACACCAGCCTTTCAGTTTTTCTTCTTCTTTTCTACATTTCATCCAATTTCCTGTTATTTTTTTAACCAGTCCTGAATACAATTTTTATACTAGTCCTGAACACAATTTGAAGCACTTTATGATCTTTCAAGTCCAGTCATACTTTAATACATTTTTTCAATATTTATAAATCATAACTCTTCCATTTGGCGGTATATACTCAGAGTATAATCTCTGTTGTGAGCACTTAGTCAAGGACCCAGGGGAGAACTTTTATACATGGCAAGGCTGATACATATCTCTATATAACATGGCTTGTGTGAATATTTGATTCTTTACCTCATGCTTGTATCTTACCCCACTGAAAGTACTTTCCTTCAATTTTGCTGTATTTTTTTGTAGATAAACTGTATTTTCTTTCTTATCTTCCTCTCCTCCTTGTCCCTGTTCAGACAGCTTAACAGCACAGTCTGATGAGTAGATGACTTCCAGATCTCAGTTAATAAACATCACAGGTACCTTTGATATTCTAAACACTTTCACAAGGCATAGGCTAGGATTTGTTGGGTTAGTTAGTCTTTGACATTTCTTTGAAGATACAGTCTTTTACATGTTTGTGTCTGCCAGTTAATAGTGCTGTTATTGCAGAGGCTTTTGCTAATTCATAGAAATAACTGATTGCAAATTTTCTAAGTAGAGAAACCAAATATTTATATATCCTTTACCATTTCAAATAATATATTTTGGTACCTTGCTAAACTGCCAATTCTTTCTTTCTTTCTTTCTTTCTTTTTTTCTTCCCCAAAATACAGAACTGGAAATAGTAAAATAATTCCTAAAAATATTATATTCAGTCTTCTGCTTCATTTTCACAGTTTCTCTGTCTCATACAGTACTCCTACAGCCCTGGTGAAAATAAAATCCTGCGTGGAAAATGTGCGAGTTGAAAGTTCTCAAGTTTCACATTAAATAGTACAGAACATAAGAATATTCATTTAAAGTGTACAATTTCTCTGTTAATTTCACATGCCCTACAGGCTGATTGTTTGCTGTTTTAATTAATCCGAAACCAGGTGTACTTAAAAAAAAAAGAAAGATAATATTAACATATTTTTCATGACATTAAGATACACAAAACTGTGCAGTGATCTACAATTTCTAAATCTTAATTATATAAAGGGAATGATCCTGCTAAATATTATGTTTTCTAATGTGAAACATTGTTTTGGTGAGTAGCTGCTGCATTTTCCATTTTGTAGTTTCTTAGTCAATCTCCCACAATGTTTCAAAAATGGATAAAAGTTTTGGTTTTTTTTTTTCCTTGCCTATTTGTCTTCTAAGGTGTGAGTATCAGGAAGAGCGTAATAGGTTTGCTTAATCTTCATGCATATGAAGTATTAAATGGCTTATCTCCTACCTTTGGCAGCACAAAGGATTAGAGTAAGACCCTTCATACTGGCACTTCCCTGATGATTTCTCTGTTATCTAGTAACAGTATTCCCTGGGAACACAATACTCTTCTTTCTTTTTCTTGCCACCTCCTTTCTCTTCAAACACCTCATTACAGCAGCCATAAAAAGTTAAGTAGTTTAAGTTTTGTTGGAAGATTTTTTTGTTGGAAGAATTTCAGTTTTTACCAGTTTTAGGAGTGCATCCTGAAACATGAACTACATTCCTCTCAAATTCCATACAAAGTGGGTTATTTCTTTTTTTTTTTTTTTTTTTTTTCCCTGAAGTAACTAATAATAAATATCAATTTTGCATCTGTAAATTTGTTTTTTTTATTGATAACCCTGACTGCATATGTACAGAGTAGGTTTAAAGTTGGCTGTAAGCTATCTTTATTAAACTTCTTCATCTTGGGCATTCCCAGAATGTAGCTATAGGAGTCTGTCTAAACTGTACTACTTTCCCAGCTTTCTACAAAGGCATTGAGCTTGTCAGACTCATTGCAGTAGATACACCTTCATAAGAATTCTTAATTACTTCAGGTTTATGAAATTGTACTTTTAAAACAGCTTGTGTAAATGCATCATTCTTTTGTTATAAAAAATACAGAACAAAGATAACAGTTCACTACATTTATTTTTGTAACAAATTCCTGTCAGTAAGGATGAGAATTAAGAAAGGCATCATGCCATGCACTTGTCATCTATGCCTCTGAGACTCTTCCTTCTGTCCGTTTTAGTGTTATTTCCCATCAATGACAGCATCTTCCTCTGGGAGAAGGAAGCCTTGAAAGGGTTTATATTATTTTGAGCTATGTTCAGCCTGTATTTCCTTCAACCATTCCAGTCATTTACATTGCTTCTGCTGTGGATGGTAACATGATTGTGCATCAGTCATTGCATGGATTTTCATTCAGCTTTCTCTTCTCAGTCTTTTCCCATCCTGCTGTCACTTCTCTCCAGCAGGGATTCTGTACTGCTTCTGCACTGCTTTTCTCTTCTATATACCACCGGTTTTATCATAAACTAATATGTATTTACTGTTGGAAATGTCAAATGTCATATCTTCCCAGTCCCTTAAATGTACTGCTGACATTGTGCTATAATGGTGTCAAGTTGGCTTTGTTGATTTTCAATACCTTATAAAAATCACTAACAACTACCTAAGGAACTCACCTTTCCCTAAGCTTCTACAGTCATTTGCAGAGATAAAGCCATTTTGCTTTGTTACCATAGTCTGCATCCAAGGTAATGGCTGATCTTGCTTTGGCTCTCATTTATTCCTTCCATAAAAAACTACCTCCAAGCAGCTGGAAGCTTATCTGTTTGTACTAGTGCGAATAGTGAAGGATTTGCATTGTTTTTTCTTTATTTACCTGATTTCATGGCATCCTGAAAATTTAACAGAAGTGTAAATATTATGGAATATGATGCAGATTTATTAATATTATTCAAGTTTGCTGCTTAATACTGTCTCTTGTTGTTTCCAATAGAAGAAGATAAAAAACAAAACAAAACAATTTTTAAAGTCATCTGATATGTTCAGAAACAAATAGGAATAGCACAATGACCTCCTTAACAGGACTTTAACCTGAAATATTCTATCCTCCTAATTTAGGTCAAATAAGCTCTTTATTGTGTGCATGTGAATCTGCATCCTTATTTAATTATTCTCAGAATGAAGCTATTGTTAAGCCCCTACAGTTTAGCACAGTTCAGCACATATTTCCTGCTGCTTACAGGAGCACACTAGGGAATGTACTTTAATATCTCTTCACACTCATTAAAATGAAAACTTCTCCAGAACAAGGATATGTTACTGACACGAATGAATAAATTTTAATCACAAATTGCACAAATGAAAATTTGAGCTGTTTAAGAATACTGTCTAAATATTTCTGTATGACATTTATTGTATCTGAATAAACATGTTGGGGGAACCATTTGCATATACTGCAGTAATGGGTATTAATGGGTATGCAACTGCACAGTTGAAAAACAAGAAATGTTGACAGCTTATATATTTGCAAAATCTCACGATTCTGCCTCGGGTACATTTTTAAAAATATGCTACAATGCTAAAAGAAATGTATTATTCTTTTCTTTCCCCCTTTTGTAGATATTTTTAAATGCAGATACAATCCGCCTTGGAAATCTACCAGTGGGCTCCTTCTCCTCCTCTTCACCGAGCTCTTCAGCTCCTCGCCAGACTATCTATGAGATCTGCATCTGTCCCAATGGTAAACTTTACCTGTCCCCAGCAGGAGCAGGCTCCACATGTCAATCCAGTAGCAACATCTGCTTGTGGAGCTAGAAGGACTCCAATTTATCCTCACACCAGAATAGCCTTTTGTTACTATCCCTCTGCTTCACAGTTCTGCTCGGTTTCCCTTGTGACAAGTTCAACGCTTCAAATGGCCTGCAGAGCAACTTCTTCCAGTGTAAGCAGGAATACAGCGCTGCCTTCTCTCGTGGTTTGTGTTACCACTCAACGTAGAGATGGGAGTGAGATATTCAGAAATCAATGTATTCTTCATCAGGAAACCTGGAACATAATATCACCTTTTGTCCAAAAGGGAGAATAACACAGGTGCCTTTGCTACATGAAGTGAAGCACATAGTTTTAGATTTTTGCAGGACCTGGATATGAACTGCACATATATATACAGTACATAAACAAATTTGCCCAGAATCTGATGGTGAGATGAATTGGTTATCCCTGTATGATAATTAACTCTATTGTCTGAAAGCACAATTTTCCATTCATCTTTTTTGGATGTAACTTTTATCCCTGAATTTTAAAATTTTGAAGCATTGTGTGATGCTTGCTTTACTAAACAATTAAATTCAGTAAATGGTTTTTAACACAAAAAGAGACAGAATCCCTCCCTGAGTTTGGTTTCTTTAGAAGTGTGTTGTTACTCTTTGTCTACTCAGTCTAGGTTTTTGTACACTAGGTAAATTTTGGAAGTACTCAGCAATATTACCTTTCAGAGTGAAAAAGACATCTGTTCTTGTTTGTCTGATCTGAATGGCCATATATATTAATTTTGGCTACTGCATGTGAAGCGATTTCTTTCAGTAGAACATACAGGTTTTGGGAAAGAACAGGGTAAAGAGGGAAATACTGATGATATGTCTTTTGACCAGTATATTGCTCTTCATAAAGTAATTATGGCAAATGAAAAATTGGCATAATGAAAAAAAAATCTTCAAAGGTACATCTGTCAATCTTCTAACTAACTGCTGCCATTTGAACATAGCATAAACATTAGTACTAATGCAATGTGTAATACTGAGAAGCAGTTCACTAACAAGTGGTATGACACTCATATTTTTTATTCTCTTGTTTACCATCTGCTGCTAAGGTTTCAAAATAACAGTATTACATATATATACAAACATATATCAAATTACATTAAATATGAAGAAGATACATTATATAAGTACATTAATATTATACTGACTTCATCAGGTCTGTGTTTAAATTATGCAGCCCTATTTGCACCAAGATCTCACTGTGACTTCTTATTTTTGACCAGTTTAATATGGGATTTCTTACTTGTATCAAGGTTCATACTTGATTCATTTGATTTGTAATAGAAATCTTATAAAAAAAAGCTTTGGTATACTGCTACATAAATTTATCACAACATTGATTAACAAGAGTATCTTGAAACTTACAGAACCCAGGAATGTAAAACAGTATAAAAATGTTTCCTATTCTGGAAGATGGCTTGATTACATAAGGTAAGTACGCTTTTTAATACTATCCTTTAAGTTACATCACCTAGCGTGTAGCTTTAGAGGCTTCTGAATGTAAGATCATCAATTCAGTGACAGCTTTTGCAAGGTAACTCTGAAGGGCAAAGAGTGAAAGGTGAGTATTTCTACAGAGTATATTTTTTTTTGTCTCTGGAAAAAAATAGGAAAAGAAGTAACCAAATGTTTTGATTACCTATTTTATTACCACCTAATAAGGTTGATTTTGTTTTCACTTCAGGTGAAATTCACTCCTATGCAGAAGACCAGCACAAGATGCGTGCATGACTTAACTGGTACTTGTCTTTCCACTGGCTCTCTTCAGAGGCGTGAATTTCACCCCATAGCAAGAATCCTATACTTTTGTTTTCTAGCAGTTAAATCAAGATTTTAAATTGATTTTTTTATTTCTTCAAAAGAAGGCTATTAAGAAATAATTTGTTGTTAATTTAATAATTTATTATTTTACTTGTAGGAAAATGTATTTGAAAATATTGCAAGAAAATATATTAGAAGCTTGGAGATTCTTAGTAAGAGGGACAGAAACAGATACAAACAACGACAGAGATAATAAAAGATCTGAAAGTCCATCCATGCAATATACACTTAAAACCAAAAGGAAATATATGTCTTTTTCTACATTTTTTTTCTATTTTTTACACAAGTAATAGCATGGAGGTGTGAAAGTCCAAGGATGAAAAGATAAATAGTATTCCAGGAGTACAAAATAAATCCATTTGCATTCATTATCTCTGAACACCCACAAACACTGGTTGCTTCAAAGTTGAAAAGGTTCTACTGACTTATCTATTCAGTAAATTAAATTTTACCTTCTTACAAATTTCATACAAATTGACTAAGTTTTTTTTTTTTTTAGTCTCCAATAAATTCACAGGAATGGCTTTCAGATACTTTGTCATGGATTTTCCATTCAACATTTCTTGTTTGTTTGTTCTTCACCTTATATGATAATTTACCTATAGTACATTTCTAGCCATTGAACAAATAGAGTGAAACTTTATAACAAACTGAAAAAAATAAACCAAAACTACACCTACTTATCTTTTGTAACTGCATTCATATTTATGCAGCTGAAATATTTTACCTCTGTGTATGAGGAAAACTTTGGAAAGATACGTAAATGGTATGTTGGATGAAACCAAGCCAGTAAGTCCACAAAGCTTTGCACTGTCAGGATTTTCTTGCTAGCAGTCATTTCAATCTGCCCCATGCCATTTATGATAACAATATTAGCACAAGTAAATTTGGGAGCTTCAGGAAACTGTGAGATGGTTCTCATAAGTGTCTTAAGATTCTGGCAACTTTCATAATATTGATATTTACATCAACTGAAAGCTATAAGAAGGGGAAAAGATCAGTTTTCATTTTTAAGAGTTTTTCAAAGAGTATTAGAGAAGGGATTTCAGCGCTTTGAAAGAACTAAAAAAATCAGAACACCAGTAATACATAAGCAGTGTCAGTGTTTCTGAGTGGGAAGAGAAATAAACCTGTTATTTTTCAATGTTTGGAGCTGCAAATAGTAGAGAGCTCTTTGGTTTGTAGTATGCTTCAAAAAGTGACACAGTTTGATCACGTCATTTCAGATGTAAGAAAACTGAAAGATCTCAGTGCAAATACCATGTTAAAACAGAGCCATACCTTTACTATTTCAGTCCTGGTTTTGTAATGTTGAGGCATAAAATAAAGGTCATTGTATGCAGAACCATTCAGAAATTTTTAGTTATTTTTTGTCACCTTCCTCAAAGATTCTTGGCCCTTTCTTCAAGTTGTTTCAGTCTTTATTAGTCATATATAATGTCCAGCATTCATGTTATATAAAGCTCCTGCTGTATCCCTAACCAGAATGCTTATTTAACTAAAAATTTTGATCACTTATTTCAGAAATGAGATGTCGCTTCTTATTCCAATTAAGGATGAGTTTCCCATTAATAAATCACTCTGTTGGGACAATTGTAGAGAAAGATTGAAGACCTCAAGATATTTTTAATCATTAATATTAGAGCAATTAAAAAAACGTAAAATTACTCTTTTGAGGCTCTTTCTAGTATATGAATACATGTATCAAATAAAGCTTCTTTTTGTACTCAAAAAGGTTTCAGAACCTCTAAGATGGTATTGCAGCTGTTTGACTTTTCCAGAGCTATCTCTATGGCAACAGTGAAATATACGAAAAGACCTTATTAGCTACATGTATTTAATGCAGACAAGATCTTCTATAAAAATATGCATCATTATATTATAGGATACTGTCTCTTTCTTGTTTAAAAAAGAAAAATAAAAGCATCAGCAATCTCTCTGAGCACTGTTAGCTGTATGGTTTTGTATTGCAGTTCATTCATTGGTTAAGCGATAAGACCAAAGACTGACACTTCTACTTTATCTAACACTACGACACTGCTCCTTCTACTAATTCTGTTGGAATGAAGAGACAACAAGTTGTAATTACAACATGAAATTGTAACATAGTTTAGATTTGTACAGCATTTTGAGCTGTAGATTGTTCACTTTTTCCCGGTTAATTTTTTTTCAACATTGTGCAGTTATGTTACTGCTCATACTTAATATGAATCTTCCGGTGTTCTTAAGAAGAGGAGAGTGTATATTCCAAAATGTGCCAAGATATTGCTTCTTTCAACTGAAGCTATACTGTTTTGTTTGTAAAATGGTGGTTTGACTAGACAACACAATTTCACTTTTTAAAACATTTTAGATGCAGAGGGCTATTAAGTCTGTGTTGAAGATACAGCCATAAATGCCTAGAAGGATTTTATGAAGGATGCTTAAGATACTCTGTTACTAACACTTTGTATTGTTTTTTTATGGTTTTGGTTTAAGATTCTAAATCATTGTTTAAATAATAAAAAAGTAAAACACATTATGGAATTACTATCAGCCGATTCACGGTAATGAATATGTAAGCTGGATCAAAGGTTGAGTGTCATATTGTTTCAATAAGTACTCAGTAAAGGTCTGCTAACCATTTTTGTTTTGTAATTTTCACATTAATGATTTTCTTGTGTATATAATATATAAAAAGATGGGAACTATTTTCTTACACATACTATGCAATATGTTTGTAAAACTGCAATATTACCAAAATTACAAAAGCTGTGCTTTTGTACTCTTGCTTTATGTAAAACAAATCGTTTTTCTACTTAACAGATTGTCTGTCATAATTGTAGATAACATTACTCAAAAGCAGTACACTAAAACTTTAAGACTTTTTATTTCATTTTCCTCGGGTGTTTTTTTTTTTTTTTTTTTTTTTTTTTTTTTTTTTTTATGAAAATAATAGCAAGGTTTTGGAAGTTGGAAATGTCACTTTTTTTCTTGGAAAGATAGAAATTTTGCAGCATGTAATTAACACAGTCTGAAATTTCCTGTATTTCTTTCCTTTGATTTTGCATTTTTATCTGGTGCTACTGTAGAACCATGAATAAATGTGATCTATAAATTAGGGAACATATCAGAATTCACTTCAGGAATAACAAAATGGGAAACTTTCTAAGGGTGGGAGGAGGATGCAGAATAACTGATGAAAAATTGTTGGTTTTTCTAGTTTGTTTTTATTCTTCTGTCTAAATTAGCTGAAAGGTAGTAGCTTTTCTCCTCACTCAACATAATAGAGTTTTGTTTCAAACAAATTTTGAAAACATATACTGCACTTAAACGTAGTTTTTGTGTAAAGAAAATCAGAATATAAAAAAGTATGGGTTTTATTTCTGTATCAGTTTTACTAAAGTTAAAATTCAGAGTCCTGCATCTTTTCTACTGTAAAAGCATATTATACTGTAGAATAAATACAAAATATATGTTTAAACTGCACCAACAAGCTACATGGCAATTACACAGCCATCTCAGAGGTTGTGGTGGTCTCATCAATGCGGACAAGTCCTATCTGGTTTTCAATTGGGATCAATTCTGTTCACCACACAGCCTTCACATAGCTACAGCAAAAAGCAGTGTAAGCATGCAGGTGATTTGTTTGCACTGAGCTCCTTTGTGCTCTGCTATGGTTTTAGCAATATCCACAGTAGCCAAACAGTAGCTAACTGAATAATGCCTAAAAAATTGTAGTTTCTGCACATGAGCAAGAGTTGCATAGACCTGACAGTATATTCTTAGTTTCACATGACTATTGGCAATAGCTGATAGAGCAGGAAAAGATACTCTTAGCCATTTTATTCTGGTTTGGGATAGTGCAATCCAGGGAAAAGGTAAATGATATAAAAAAGATAAATGAAGGAGAGTGAAGGAGAACAAAACAAAACTACGTAAGCATTGTGTTGGTTCAACATAGCCCACATTGAAACCAGAATTTAATACAAGCTCTGCATGTAAAAAGAGAGTTTCCCCTGAAACACTAAACTGACTGTAAGTTATGTTTTTTTGAAATTTTAAAATATTATTTGATATTTAAACAATACATATCTTTTACAGACCACAACCAAGACAAGTTTCAAAACACACAAAGAAAAAAAAAACATATATTACAAGCCTGATGTGATGTGAGCGAATATTACATAGAATACAAATAAACTTAGCCTACTTATCTGAGAAAATAAAATCATCAGAATAAGAAATATTCCCTCCATTTTGAGAAAACTAAAATTATCACGATATTTTTACCTAAGGAGTTCCCAGCTGTTCTAATGTCTCAGTTTCTAAAGTGTTTAAACTATTAGAACCATTTATATTTAAAAAGTCTGGCCGCCTTTGGCTTAACCAAGTTCACTGAATGCGTTACTTGATCTGAGAAGAAAAGGTGCCTTTTTTATCACACATATACCTCTTGTTTGTGAGACCTGTGAGGGAAAAGTTCAGTTTTCAGCATGATCCAGAGCATATTAACAAGGACTTACACACAAGAGAATCATTCCTGAAGGTCAGATGTTGAATTTTTTGTGTGCTTTATGGTATTTTGGAAGCCTGCCTGCAGTCATTTTTCACCACTGGAAAAAAAAGAAAAAAAAAGGAAAAGGAAAACACATCATTATTTTCTCTTTGTAGGTGATTTATATTCATTTTTTCTTATCCCAAATCCTGAAGCAGTTAGAGAAAAATCCTCTCCCTTAGCCCCTACCCACCATTACCCCTTCAGCTAGGCTTCAGCTGTTCATTTTAGCCTCCTTTTTTTCCCCCAAACAATAAAGGAATAGGCAACAGAAAGGATTTTGCTATTTCTCTTTATCAAATTCCTGTGTAGCATTCTGGAACTGTATCAAAGGGGAAATTTCTAATGAAGAGGAAGTTTATTTGCTTAGTGAAAACAAAAGTTATATAAGATGGAAACAAACTCAGGTAAATATCAATTGTAATCAAATTTACTAGAATGAATAGAGAAATACTTTGGACTATGAAATCCTTAATAATTTTTTATTTCAAATAACATTTTTCATTTAGTGAATGTACTTAAAATACTGTAAAAGAAATTTATATACTATTCCATCCTATTAACATTTTCATTTTTTGAAAATACGCTAGAAAAGTAATTAGTGAGCTCATTATTTCTCCCTCTCTATAGATGCACTCATTTCTTTCAATAAATGTCAGTGACTATATACAACCTAAATGTTACACGGTAAAAATGTATTTAATAAATCTACAAAAAATAGAAGATGAAATAATTGTTCCTATAGGTCATGGGTGACATTCTCATTCATCCTACATAAATTAAGAATCCAATTTCTCAATTACATTCCTTTCTGTTGTTCTGTATGATTTTGGGGAGATCAGGAGCCCCTGATGGAAGGAAATATTCTATCTATATAGTGGTAAAGGCAGCTGTGGTGGCTTACTGTGGCTCTGAGCAGGATGTGAAAGCATATATGTTTATGTGAGCAGGGTGGGCCTCCTGCAGCAATTCTCCTTTTTGAAAACAGCAATCAGAATGATTTCCAATCCTGTGTTCATCAGGATGAGTAAGAGATAGCATTGCAATGGCTTGGGCAAAAAGGCAGGTTGTGTTTGATCTGCCTAGGAATGGGGAGAAGAGTGACGCACAGGTACTGAGTCCAAATTGGCCTTGGTGCAAGAGTAGACAACAGAAATATAATAGAAAGCTGCTTTGTTTTGTTTTTGTTGTTTGTTTTTTTTTGTTTTAAGTGAAAAAAAAAAAAAAAGAAACAAAAATAATGACTAGGCTTCTCCCTTAGCCTAATGATAACTCAGAGAAATGGACAGAAAGCCAGGCAGAGATGAATGTCTTCATATCTTTGTATTCATGGAATTTTCCTTTCTGGACTATTTTGAAAAACACCACTGGAAAGGAGAAAAGCATGAAAAAGTATAAATTTTGTACTTATCAAATAGAAAGTGACATTGAACTCTTTGTATATGTGTGTTTTTATTTATGGCAGAAAGAGCCAAAAAATAGCCCAGTGGATTCAGATACTGTTAAAGGTAGTAGAAGCACTGACAAATTCCACGTCTTTGGATTAGGTTTTAAATGTTAATTGAAAGTTTATGCATAAATCAAGTTACATGTTACATGTTTTTTTATACTGCGCTTCTAAAATGCATCATTAACATTTCTCTGAAAATTGTTCCTACTTATAATAACAGGTGCCACTTGGATCCCACACATGCAGAGCTTTAGACTGATTGTGCAGTCTTCACTCATTTGTCTAAACCAAATTAACAAATTATGAAATGTCCAAGATCATTCATAAAAGGAAATGGCAATAAAAATCTACTGCTGCTGCATTTTCATATTTCAGCCTAATATTTTCCTGGTGGTAGATGGAGATGGGTTGCATTGTTTCTGGAAGCAATATATTTGATGTTCTCAGTGTCCCACCAGACTAGATCTCTGCTCCACAGACTTTTTAGGGAAATGACTTCGTATCACTGGGGTTTGGCCTTGATTTCCACTGCACTGCTTATCTTTAGAATTCCCGTAATCCTTATTTCTAAGTGTAAAGGTGTGAGAAAAATTTGATAGCAGCTACTAAAGCACAGGCAAACCTTCAGGGTACCGCTGATTTGGAAATCATATCCAAGACCAGAAATAAGCCATTCATAACAGATCACTAAATTGTTCAAGTTGGAGGGGACCTTTAAAGACCATCTAGTCTAGCTTTCCTGCAATGAACAGGGACACCCACAGCTAGGTGAGGCTGCTCAGAGCCCTGTCCAGCCTGACCTTGTCTCCAGGGATGGGGCATCCACCACCTCTCTGGGCAAATCCATTTCAGTGCTTCACTATCCTTATTATAAAAACTATTTTTCTTATATCGAAACTAAATCTCCACTCTTTTTATTTTGAAACCATTACCCTTGTCCTGTTACAACAGGTTGCTAAAGAGTCTGTCCATGTCTTACTTGTAGTCCCCATTTAGATACTGCAAAGCTGCTATAAGATCTCCCCAGAGTTCTCTTCTCCACTCTGAACAGCTCCAGCTCTCTCATCCTGTCCTCACAAGAAAAGTGTTCTATCCCTTGGATCATTTTTCTGGCCTTCCCTGGGACATGATCCAGAAGGTCCATGTTTCTTCTGTACTGAGGACTCCACAACTGGACACAGTACTCTAGATGAGGTATCACCAATACAGAGAAGAGGGACAGGATTAAC
Organism: Phasianus colchicus; assembly: GCF_987193195.1. Lineage (NCBI taxonomy): Eukaryota > Metazoa > Chordata > Aves > Galliformes > Phasianidae > Phasianus > Phasianus colchicus. The sequence continues at coordinate 45,677,560 of NC_143439.1, forward strand.
TCCCTTGACCTGCTGGCCACACTTCTTTTAATGCAGCCCAGAATACAGTTGGTTTTCTGAGCTGTGAGTGCACATCGCTAGCTCATATCTTGCCATCCACTAGTAGCCCCAAGTCCTTTTTTGGCTGGACTGTGTTCTATCCTTTCATCCCCCAGCTTGTACTGGTAATCACAGAATCACAGAATCACCAAGGTTGGAAAAGACCTAAAAGATCATCCAGTCCAACCATCCACCCATCACCAATAGTTCTCACTAAACCATGTCCCTCAACACAACGTCCAAATGTTCCTTGAACACCTCCAGGGTTGGTGACTCCACTGCCTCCCTGGACAGCCCGTCCCAGTGCCTGACCACTCTTTCAGAGAAGTAGTATTTCCTAACATCCAGCTTGAATCTCCCCTGACACAGCTTGAAGCCATTCCTTCTAGTCCTATCACTAGATACATGAGAGAAAAGGCCGACCCCCAGCTCACTACAACCTCCCTTCAGGGACTTATACAGAGCAAATAGTGCTCTCTGGATAACGAATAGAGGAGTGGAGGTTGCCATCACACAAGTGCAAGGCCTTACATTTGGATTTGTTGAACATTATCAGGTTCTCCTAGACCCACTGCTCGAGCCTGTCTAGATCTCTCTGGATAGCATCCCATCCCTCAGGTGTGTCGATTGCATCACACAGCTTGATGTCATCTGCAAAGTTGAGGAAAGTGCACTCAGTCCCACTGTCTTCATTGATAAATAACATCGGTTTCAGTACAGTACCCTGAGGGACATCACTTTTCACTGATCTTACCCAGACATTGAGCCATTGACCACTACTTTCTGGTTACAATCTCACAACCAGTTCATTCATCCATTGAAAAATCTGCCCACCCCCTGACATCCTTCATACTAAATTGGAAATATATGGATGTGGTTTTGGAAAAGTCTCGGACACTGTACCAGTTATTTCTACAGTGCTGTGATAATAACCATCTCTTCTCATGCAGGTTAGCACACATTTGTGAGCAAGTCTCCACATGATTAACCAGATTACTGGAGTTGCTCTCTAAAATGATTTGGTTGTTCACCCCAGTTTCCAAAATCTTGCATGGCTTTAATATAATCTGAGTTTTATCTTTTTATTTAAGTATAGTACACTATGTACTTTTTAAGAGGTTTAAATTATATGTCTAAACCACAAAACTTTATTAATGCCCACATGTTTCTTTGAACTGAAAGGGAAAAATACATTTAAATCACATTGTCTCACATTTTTCAGAACAGTATAATTTTGGTTGAGTTAGGCAATTTTCCTGTCTATTTTTAGGAAACTTAACAAGCCAACATTAAATTAAATTTGACACTGTATAGTTTGCCTAGCAAATATCAATTCATTTAGATTATTGTGATGACAAAGTATTGACATTCCAAAGAAAAATTTCTAAATGGTGTATTATTCCCTTTTAGAAGTGTACAATGTATCATTATGTTGTAAAGTACAAAAAATTATGTTATATCAATTTTTTTAAAAAATGTAAATAAAGATCTTTAATATAAATTTCTGTGAAACATGCACTTTCAATTTATTGAACTTTTCTATTAACAAAATTTATCTAGAAGTTGTGTTAAGCTGCATGTTAATCCATGTATATCCTTTTCATATTTTATCTTGCTTTACATTGTCTCACATATCCATGGTATGAGTGGGATTTAATTTTTCATGTTTGCAATATATTTCTATGCAAAATTCATATATTTTTGCTGCAGCATCAGCTTATATTTTAGATTTATTTATTAATATTCTGAAAGCTATTTTGTCACTATACTTAACACTTGGATTAAGCTCTCTCACAGCTCTGCACATGTATTTAATTTGAAGTAGGTGAGTCCTTCCAGTAAGCTTCATGGAATTTCTGAAGTTTGAATTTAGGAGCATGATAAAATATTTTGCTGGATTAGTCTTCATAAATCAAGCAGAATAAGGCATTATCCTGTAGGACTAAAAAATATTATGAAATAATGAAGGTTAAAAACTCTCATAAATATTCCACAGTTCTTCAGTTTTGCTTAGTTGAGTAAAGCCATTCTTGAAAAGATACATTAATCAATATTTCTCTTTTCAAATCTGTTTGGCTTCTGCACACTATCTGCATCATCTCCATTTTTACTTTTGATTTAAATTGTTTCCACATCTATTATTTTGAAAATGTTTTGAACAAGTCCTAAAAATACATTTCTTGATTTATTTGAACATACTCTATTGTGTCTTGGAGGATAAATGCCATCAATCCACAAAGTGAATTTTTGGTATTTGGCTAAACTTCACATACATAGGGCTAAATATAATATGTATTTGAAACCTGGATAAAAATTTTACCCTGCAGACCAGATGCAAAGGCAGCTTACTTCCGCAGCTCATCTGCCACTGTACAGTTTGCTCATGCTGATAGTGTTATACTAAAATTGTCTTCCCAGCTCCATTGGGTGGTGTGAACGCACATCATCAGGCAATGAGCACCCCTTAACTCCACATGCTAGGCTGAAGAAATCAATTTGAAATCTCAAAAGATGAAGGAAGTGCAGATGGCCACTGCATATTGCCAGCTGTTCCACAACACTGGAATCTTGGAGAGGGATTAAAAAAAAACACAAGGAAATTGGTTTGTAAATTGTGGCAAGCTACTGAGCTGCATCATCGCCCTATTTATTATCATGGGATGCAGAAGAGCTCAGACAAGTGGAGAGAGAGTAGATTTCTTCACACCTGCAGTAATCAGTAATCATGGTATGGTGGAAGTGAGATAAGGAGACAAATACCAGGTTTCACAGTCTTTCTGAAAATGTCAGGTCTGTAATATAAGATTCTGTAAGGAAAGATCTGGCTGTCAGCTATGTAATGTAAGGATAATTTTTTGAGCAAAATTTTGCAATCATTATAATTGACTCTTTACCACACATTCTGTAAGAGTCTATAGCAAATACTAACATCGTAACAGTTCTGCAGGGTAAGGTGCTTGCCTTCTGAAGTGTAGTGGAAATAGCACACATTTACAAAACAAGTGTAAAGGTCTTGTCATAATTCCCAATCACACAATCATAACCACCCCCAAATGAAATACCTTAGACATCACACTGATCAGTTTTCTTCAAAGCAATGGCTAAGTCTAGGTCAGATTAATCTCTAAGATTGGTAGCAGGGGATTGTGTTTAGGGTCAGCATACAAGTCTGTCTAAATTACACAGCCTTGCAGGCATGGGTGTATTCCCGACTGCTACCTATAGAATAGGTACCTATATATACCAATAGTATCCGTTCTCTGTGAGTTCCTCTAATCCTTCTTTGAAGCTGTCTTTTATGGCAGCAATCTCCAAATGATGATCACCAGCTGCCCAGAGAAATGCTTGCTTTCATTCTCCTTTAAACTGATCTTCAAATAATTTCAAAGAGAGCCCCTAGTTTTGATATTGTGGGATTTGATGAAACCACCTTATTTGCCACCTTCATGATGCCATGAAGGTTAAACATATGCTTTATCAAAGGCTGTTCAAATACAATCCCAATCTCGTCCTCAGTTTCTTCTTAAAATGGTCCAGAACTCTGAAATAAATCCCACCAAGCCCTGATCTCTTGCTAACACCTTATTAATTGGATCTAATTCTTCTTCTCCATTTACTCCCTCTGGCCCCTCTGGTGATCTGGCCCCAGAGACCTATCTGCTACAGAAATGTACTGCACTGGAACAACATCAGTACTATCAGCAAAGAAAAGATCTTTCTATCCCCATCCTCTGTTTCATGCATGCAGCCCTTGGGCAGAAGCATTTGTATATGTTGCCCTTGCTTCCTTGTTTGACATTGCACATGCCAGTCAGCCAACCTGGCTGGCATTCTGGTTTGTCTACTCTATTTATTGTGACCGTGATGTTTATTCCCTCCTGGCCTTTCAGAGACACTGAACATTAACCATATCCTCTCAGGGGTCACATCAGTCTGAACCAGGTGCTCTTATGTGCCTGCTGGCTTTCACCCAGCTGCTAGCATAAATACTTCTCTACAACCTTTTTAATTTTCAGTGCCAGCAGACTGTTTCTGTTTCAATTAAAGTGCAGTCTTAATAGGACTACTGAGGGGTTTTAAAATCTACTACTCTCAAAGTGTTGGTGCAGAGGGTACATGTGTCCCTCTGGCATTCTTCATCTCTCCTAACATCAAGGGTCATATATATACCATAAGGTCCCTGAAGTTCTGCAGTAGCATGTAGCACCCTTCTCAAAGCACAGGAATCAAATTTTGACAGAAAGCAAGAAAACTGTGGTCTTAGAAGACTGGAGCTTGTGCTCTCTTTTTTTCCAAACCTTAATTAAAAGCACATTGCTGAAGCAGCATTTTTAGTTTTGTTTGACCATTTTTAGTTTAGCAAAATCTAGTTTTAAATAACTTCTGATTATAGTTCCTCCTTTCTTAGTAATTATTTTTCTAATTTTAGTTTGCTTTTCCTCATGTTCTTAAAATATTTATTGCAATAAAAATGACAGTCATAAAAGCTGTCATATATATTGAGATAGCATATAATTATGTTGCTTTCTGAACAGTCAGCAAGTTAAGATGCAAAAGAATTTTTTGCTGGGAAGAGACGGAAGAGGAGTTTTTTTAAAACAAAACAAAACAAAACACTGCATTCAGAGAACATTAAGTGACATTTAGACAGTATCAGAGAAAATTCTGCATTCAGGGCAGCTTGCTGAATTTTTCCAAGTGCTTGTCAAAGCATTTGCATTGTGATTGATCCAGTGTGGTTTCCAACCCCATCAAGCTTAAGGAAAGTGCCTTTCTCTAATCAAACCAAAATCTCTCCACCAATCCAGCACAGATTTCCACTTGTTCCCAGACCAGCCTTGTTTTCTCACCCAACCAATCCAACAAAGGTCAACAGGTGTTGAAAGAGCCTCTGAGATCCCAAGTGTTACTGCTGGGTGATTGTTTGGTAATCAGTGCTTGGAGTTTCTTCAGGTTGTGGCTCTTTTGTCCTGCTGGACTTTTGGCTTCCTGACTAAGTTCTGGAAAACATGTTTGTCAGAAACTTTTCACATGGATGTTAAGAGTCCAGTATTTATTTTCTAAATGTGATTGACTTTTTAATATTTATCTTATGTTCGAACTACTGACATTATTTATTTTCAATCCATGATGACCAAACTTAAGAGATTAGGAATTTGAGTATGATATTCCACACTGTAAAATTCAAATATGTTTTCATAATTTATCTTGACATTTAGAGGACTGATATTTTTCTACTTTGAGGAAGGCTCTATTATAAAAGACTTTTTAATAACTTCCTGTTATTGATGTATTCGAAAGACATCCGCAGTAGTCTTTTTTTCTTCTATATATAAAAAATAATTTGATAAATCACTGAATTACTTACTCTATGTAAGAAAAACTTCTCGCTCAGAGAAAATGTAAGGGTTGATAATCCAGACAGAATTATCATCACATGTAGTGATGTGAAGGAAAATGCCCACATGGTCAAAGGAAGTGAAATCTAATAATAAAATTCCCTGCGTGCATACACATTTAAGGAGGCAAAAATTTATGCTGAGCTTCTTCATACCCTTACAATCAGCTTTTTCTATGACTCTCCCATTTAATAAATATTCTCCACAAAACATATGTGACCATATTTACAGTGATACTGACCCCCTACTGCAGTAATTAGATATAAAAATTTGCAATGTAGCACATACTTCTTTTACGTGTGGCACATGGCTTTTATGAACTTGGTAAGGATAATCGTACATAGTTTGGCTGTGAACTATTCAAACAGCTTCTCCAAAGAAAGTTCAGAAATAAATGCAGTATGTGTGTTAGCTCACCATTATTTATGTAATCCAATTTCTTTAGGTGTCTTAAATTGTATTTTCAATAATTATGATGAGTAGATATAAAAAACATAGGGATTACAGCTTAACAGGTGTCATCTAATACCATGCTTGAGTGCTGTAAATAGCCCAAGGAGTATATTCATGTCTAATTGTCTACACTCCAGAGCACAACAGCTGCCACTTGTAGCAGATGCATCATCTGACTGACTATATTCTCCAATGTGTCGACAGGCTCTTCTGGTGCAGCTGATTATGTATGATCATATTTGGCATAGCTGCATGCCCTTAATAGACACTTCTATCATTGTTCACTGAACACTGGAATACTTTAGTCAGCTGTTTATTATGCCAGCTATAATGGAGTATTAGCCAAAAAAACTTCATTAAGATTGGTGTTTACTGGACTATGTAAAATGAATTGATGACCTTAACAAACTAGTGTCCACATGTCAAAAAATGCACTACAGCGGACAGAAAAAGTAGCCTTAGCCAGGATTCTTTACACAGAGAATGGAGCCTTTTCTAATCCTAGCTGAGCATGGCTAGTAGAACTAATTTGAATGTAGGAAAGGTGTTCTTTTACAGTTTTCAACGTTCAGGAAGGAGCTTTTGGAAATTATTACTCTTTACCAAATGCAGTGTTTGGGTTTGTCTAGGTCTACTCACTTAGTGAGTAGACTACTCACTATTCTACTCACTTAGTGAGTAGAATAATAAGAGTAGATCCAGTATATTCATTTTCTCTACAATACTGCAGTGGAAGGAAAAGATGAAATCATTAACTTGACAAGGTCAAGAACAGTTTGAATTAAAAAAATAATTGAATGAACATATTTGATACCAGAGTGATTTGGGGAAAATTGATTTTTGGAACCTGCAGTAGGTAAACATAATATAATTGTTTGCAGCTGTTTCAGATAGGTGTCCAGGATAGATCCCATGCCATGCAGTCTTGGTTTCCTGATTCCTAAGGATAGATTAAGACTTTCCCTTAAAATAAATAAAAGATATGGGACAGATATGAAACTTTTAGTGCCAGCTGCTAAAGAGGTAATGATAAGTAATAAAGCAGTGGCATTTTGAAAGTAAGGTACTAAGGACTGATAAATCAATCCTCTTCCAACTGGAGAGTGATTAATTGTAGAATCATAGCCTGTACCAAGTGAATTTTCAGACAGTTAGTAAGATTGAAGACTTATTCAGTCACAAGTGTTTGTATCTTGTTCATCCTTAGAGAGTGGGGTGTCCTCTGTTTAAAAGATGCAGTAGTAAGGCATAAGATGATTGTGTGCTCCAGATGCCAATATAATATGTTAGATCACCATGATTTCTTAAAATTAGTTACAGAAGGCTACCTGCACAAATAACTTTGATTAGTCAAATTAAGATCTCATACAAAGTACACCTACCAAAATTTTTGTGGCTAGTGGCATATATCAATATATAGAGTACTTCAGATCTCAGTAATACAGCCTTGTGGAAGTATGAAAAACCTTTAAAATGCTGAAAAGTGTGGCAGTTGGTTGATTTGTTTGCTTTGTTTAAGCTTTGTTAACTTATTTTCTGCAACTGTAAGAGGAAGAGTGGAGAGAAAATGTCTTATTGAGAAAGCCTATGTTTATGTGGAAGATGAGTTTCTGATCCTAGAATGGTTAGTAATTTAAGGAGAATGCCATATTTTAGATATATTAATATAAACACAAAAGTCCTCAATAAGGATGCGTTATACTATTTTGACATTTATTTTTTCCCATATTATTACAAGTATCAAAATTATTTAATTATTTAATTAATTAAGGGGAAGAAGAGTGCCATATGGTCATTCTACAATGCAGGAATACTGCACCAACACATAGAATGTATTTTCCATGCAATAACAGACTCTAAGCAGCCAAATAGATGAACTGTTTATTTTTTGTATTAGACCTGTTCTTAAATTTTTTTTAATTTGAAATTCTGTAGATTATTCTTTATGTTTAACATAAGTTTGCAAATCAGTCCAAAAAATCTTCCATGGGGACTGTATTGTTCTCAGTCACTCAGTTTGCTATGCTCTCATTGTGTTTTATCTAACAATGACAAGCAAGTGAAATATTCAGATTCTACATACTAATTATTATGAGATAAAATTGAACTTTTGTAATTTTCTATCTTAGGAAAACTAAGTAAAGAGAATTATTAGCTGCTCACAGATTTTTTTGCAACTTCTTTTGTTCCAATGTTCTCAGCTATCATGGGAATTGAAGGCACATCAATCAAACCAAACTGTCACTTACTGATGGGTTAGGCAAAAGTGTCTGATACTGTCATGAGTGGGTAACTCCAGTACCCAAATCTAGGAACTGCGTGCTTGCAAAACTCTACATTGAAATAGCCTGAATGACCTGTTGCAGAAGAAGGGAACAGTAGAAATACTATTGTGAAACACAAAAATTTCCACTACAGTATTATGTGCACTATGCAATGCTCTGTAATGAATGCTACCCTTCACTTCTGAAGTAGTTTGCATGCGGACCTAAACTGATAACTCAGAGCAGGATCTTCTGCTTAGTAGAATTGTTGTTTGTTAATGTCAGGCTCAACTATTGTCAAATCACGCTGAATACAATTCTAGTCAAAATCAATTTTTGTCTGCCTTGTGTGATGCCATTTGCACTAGCAGGAAGGCATCACAGTGGTGCATCCAAAACTGTAGAGTCACATAGAGGATAGAACTCTGAGGTTCCAGAGGAATGTCTGATCTTGAACTTTTTGGCTATGTATTTAATTTTTTCCCATAGTCAGTACAGTGTAAGTACTCTGCAAAGGTGAACTAGTTCTGCATCAAAATGTGTGTTTTTAAAGCTCTTCATCACTATGTACATCTTGTTGACATAAATCTATCAGAGGCATTACTTAATGATAAGTAATACTGAAATAGATATAATATTTTCATGGGCCAGTGGTTTTTCCCTATTGTTTACTTTTTGTTTTGTACAAGTTCTGGTTATATACTTTGTAACTGACTCCTAAAACTCCACCTTTGCCTCAGGCCTTTCCCTTCTCTATAGAGTTCAAACTCTGTCTCTCTGCTAATGTCTAGCAGGTAACTCTGATGCAGGGAAAGAGAACTTCTGACCACAGGCATTCCCCTCAATACTTTCCCTGCTGTTCTTTAGATTTATCATTTGTCAGCCCACTGTGAACCTATTCAGAGTCATTATAGTCACTAGAAAATTTTACCAGTTCTTAATGAATATTTCTGTTCAAAATGTTACCTCGCTTACAGGTCTAATTGCTATGGTTCTATTTTTTTTTTTTCTTTAAATCTTGACAAAAGCATTCTTTCAACCAATTTCCATTTTCCATAAATATTCTGTCAAGATTGTGATTATAACAAAAATAGAGGATGGAAGAATGTTTAAACCAGTTGAAGTTCATTGAGACTTTTCTATTTTTCCCACCAACTCTGTATTCTTCATTTCCATGTTTCTTTAAATATTTCTCTGTCATGCTTCTGATTTTGGGAAGTTGGTGTTTATTCCATCACTAACTAGAGATAAGAAAGAAAATTTCACATTTTTACTCATGGTTACTGAGACCTTCTTGGCAGGCCTAAGGATGTTCTAGATCTGACATGAGGAGATGTATTCTTGACATAATAGCACTGGTGTTATTGCTATTATTTTGCGTTTCTTCTCTGATTTTTAAAGATATTCACTGGTCAGCATTCTTAATCCTAATTTCCATTACCTGTTCAGATACACTATTCCTTTCCCTCTTTTTGGTCCTAAAGATGTTACTTCTTATTTTCTCTATAAAACATACATATTGTTTGAATGAGTTCAGGTTACAAAATAATTTAGATAGAAATGTGATTTTGTCCTGAAGTTTGAGAGAAGCCTTCAGATGTCAGAGTTGTGCTATCATATGTTAATAGACACTTTTGTTTAATTCTGCTCTCCGATATGTCTGCATAAGGGAGAAGTTTAGAATTAGTTGGTTAATCCTAATAGCTGTCATAAACAAATGCTCCTACCTCATTCCTTTATGAGTCTTCTTATTTTGTACTGTAAACACTTCATGTAATTTGCAGTAAAGCACAAGTTTAAAGCCGTCTTGTGGCACAACAAATAATCTATACCGTTTCCATGAAAATACTTCTCATTGTCTCTTTTGTTGTGTTTTGTCTGCCTCTGCATATAACAGTGCATAATCATTCTTGGCTTCTTAAACAATTTTATCTTCCCTGGAGACAGGAAACAGGATTCTGTCCAGCTGTAATTTCAGTGCTGTAATTGTTCTGGTTTATATTCATTCTGGATACGTACATTGAAGAGATCAAGCTTTGATCACTCAATGGCTATGGATATGGCCTTTAATAGTTATTTCATATATAGAGTTGTGATTTGGGGTTTTTTTGTTTGTTTGTTTGTTTTTGCATCCTACCTGTGTCAGACAGATGAGGTGTCTCAATATATTCACACTGTAAACTTCTCAAAGTATTTGCCAACACTCACTATTCACAAACTCAATTCAGAGCAGCTCAGATCTTTCACTGCATAATAGATAAACCTTTTGTCTCAGACAGATGCACTCATCAACACGATATCCTTTTGAGACAATCGGATTAACCTAACAATGCACTTTTAATAACTTACTTTATACTCTTAGTGCACTTCCTATGCTGGCCTCTAGTTTTTATGCGCAATCCACATACTGAGATTACTGTTGTTGTGTGTTCTTTTTTTTATTTTCAAATTCATGTCCAATTAGAATGTATGCCTTAAAGAGAAGAGATTATCTTTTTATTTATTTAAAGCCTCTTGCCTTCTTCTAATGTTGTATATAAGTAATAAAGGAGCATAAGTCTTATCTCAAGTCGTTAACTTAGAGGGAATATTTTCCCTTTAAGGTATGCCAAACTGTAAGAGCAAATATAAAGGAAATTGGAAACTTTTCTATGACAACTGGTGAATTTCCTTTCCTTTTAGCTAAACTGTCAATCTCCTATAATATGGTGGAAATAATGCTGCTTGAAAACTATTGAAAGAACTGAGACAGTCAAAAGAATCCCTATTCAAAGAAAGGGAGCACAGAAAATCATCACACAGTTACCCCTTGTTTGCCTTTTACATCTCAGTGTCTTTGAGAGTAGTCTGATGCATAGACGGATTGCTAGAAATTAGGCAGTGACAGCAAAAGTGTGATGCTCCTGGATCCAGCAGATTTTGAGAAGAGTACAAACATTGTATAAACTTTTGGAGGGATCCAGAATAAATGAAAGGGTCAGAAAAGGATTTTTGAGGAGGAAGGGTTGATTGAAATATGTGCTCAGATGTTCTAGGGACGGTGATCGAAGATGTCATCAGAATGCGCCAAGTAGGTCACTTGAATGGTTTCTTTTTGAGTTGGTTTGTTGTTTGGGGGGGGATTTTTTTTTTAATTTTTTTTTTTTTAGTTCAAAGGAAGGAACCATAATGTAATAAAACATTTGGCATTTGACAGAGGATGGAAGTCTCAAAGGTTCTCTGCTTTCTACACCCACAACAAAAAGTTGAGTAATGATTAGAGATTTTTTAAATTGTACGGTGGCACACTTCTTGAGCAATGTAGTCTGTTGTAATCTGTGGGCATGTGATAATAACACCTCTGCCTTTAATATCAACCCCATGTGCAAACATTTCTGTAGCACTGTGACCGTTTTTGGTCAAGCTTATGTACATTGGAGGCAAGAGCTCACTAAATTTGGAAACTGATCTAGTTTAAAATTCCCATTTCACCCGTACAAGTAAGCTAGTGGTAGATCTCAAGGTGTGGCATGACTCAGGAAGGAAGTTTAAGTTTTCCTTGAAATATTCTACAATGTTCAAGGAACAGTGCACCACATACTAGGAGAAAATGAGGAAAGATCTGAGGTTGGCCAAACTATTAATGTGTAAAAAAGGAGGAAAAGGTTGCAGCAGGCTTACCAGAATAGAAGGCAGTACAAAGTCTGATCTTTGTATTGACCTCAAATGTCTCACTATGTTTAACTCTATCATGGTGAATTAGGTTCCCATAGTTTGGAAAGCAGCAGAGGGATTTGTTTTTAACATGGTCATCCCTGAAATTAAAGACACTTATCTTAATAAGCCACACAAAACCCAACACTGGACAGATTTAAGTAGCCAATATAACAATAAAAAAAAGGAAGTGCTGCAATTTAATGTTTCTGCCTCTTGAATACCATCCATTTGATATGCTTTCTTTGAGACATCTTCATTTTCATACACAAGCAGAATGTTTTCTGGGTTCTGCTATCACAAAGATGAGGAGAGAAAGAAAGAAAGAAAGAAGTAGTATTTTATGTATTTCTAGAAGCATTTTTAAATATTACATAGCAGTGATATTGGACTCACATAGAAAATCAAGATTAGTTAAGATTTACTGATTTTAAAGTTTCTGCATATGACTTCAGACCTCAAAATAGAATGTATGGCTAAGAATAACTATTCAGCTTGACTCTCAAGCTGAATAGTTACTAGAGTGTGTTTTGGCTATTTGAAATAGCAGACCAAGAAAATATGGATTGGAACACCATAAAAGGAACAGTTCTTCTGCCTTGAAAAGCTCAATCCACTTCTAAATGGGATGCACCTTATGTTTGTGTACTTGCATCAATGCTTTTCTTTACTTCTGTGATTTGTACTTGACAATCTGCACTGAAAAAGGACTAATGTGTTTATCATATGGCAAGACAGTACTGTAGATCCACAGGACAGCAGCACCTCCTCAGAAGTTAATAATTCTAGATAGTTTGCTACATCACAGAGGCTTTTAAAGCTTTCTGTAATGGTGTGCAGCTTGCACTAATTTTGTCAGGATATTCAAAACCACCCTGTCTGTCTTACTGAAGCAACAACACATTCCTTTCAGCAGAGCTTTCATTGTGCAGTACATTGCACATTGTAGCAACCACAGAGGTATTTTCCCTGCTGAGATCATGAGCCATCACTACATGCTTCTCAACCATCCAATTTGCTGCTTTCTCAGCAGCTTGCACCCCAGGGTGTACCTGCTGAGGAGCTGGAGGGTACATGTCACATGGCTCTGGGAAAAGCCTTTTTTGAAAAGTCTGAAGTGATGGTGGTGTGTCGCAGGTTGACATCACAGATTCGTGCACATAGCAAGGCATTAAGATGCTGTTTTTTTGTGAAGAGGTTTTCAGAAATCATTTACAGAGACTGTTATCTTCACATGCTGTCATCCTGCTCCTTTGCTGTCTCCAACTCTTTGTGTGGGTTTTCAAGTAAAAAGTATTCCCTCTCTCCTGAGTAGGCTCAGGAGTGCTGAAACTGTTCAGAGCCTGGGTTTTCAAAGTTTAGAACATGGGATTCAAAGCAAAAAAAATGCACACAAAAAAACTGGGACAGAGGAAAAGGACTGTGGGAATATTACACCCCACTTCTGCCCCGCTGAGGAGATGTCACAGGCCCATCTTAGTGCTCCATAGCACTTCCGCTGTGCAGCGCCTGGGCTGTAGAGGTCTTACTTCACAAGGTAAAGTATCACAAGGGAGCTACCTGAGATAAATCCTAAAATGGTGGCAACTTCCATAACGAAATGAGCCTTTGAAGCTGGTGAACAGCACCAGGGTGGCAGCAACTCTACTGTCTGCAGTAGACTTAGCTTTTACAGAGACAGTGCTGCCTCATAATGCGTGGCGCAGACAGACCGTAGAGCTGTTGCTGTGGTATGGTACCTCATATAGCAGGATATTTCACACTAGAGCTTTATGGTTTATGTAAGATTTTAATCTTGTTCCTTCCGTATAGTCTTGTATTCCTTTACTTAGTCTATCTACACTCTATAGGTGTTTTTAGCTGTTCAGAATTGCAATAATATTTGTAGGTCATGGACCTCCTTTTTTTTTTTTTTTTTTTTTTTTTTTGCCAAATGGTTTGGGGGGGAAAAAAAAAAAAAAAAAAAAAAAAAGCAGTATTCCTCTGCTGAATGCTAGTGCTCCTACCTATCTTCCACTGAAGCAGACCTGGGTGGTTCCATCAGCCTGGCAGTCTTTCTCTAGGCTGCCTAGCTTACCAGCTGATAGGAGGCCTGAATAAACAGTTCTTGGATCACTGAAATAACCTGATCCTTATTCAGCCCACCTGACAGGCCATTGGCTGAGCTGCTTCCTTCTCAGATCTCCTTGATGGGAGAGAAGGCATGTTTCCCCAGGTGGTTGGCTTTGTTGCTGGCTGTCTTCCTCAGTTATCTGAAGAACTGGGCTACTAGTCCTGTCTGCTGAGGGGCAGGAGATACACTACATTGCCTGGATTAGTTAATGGCAACCTTCCTGGGGCTATCCAGAAAGCTAGGCAGCTCAGCCAGTAGCCACCCAGCTGGTAAGCTTTGTGCCCAAGCTACTGGTTGCTAAAGGTTTGACTGAAGATCTTGGGTTTAATGAACTTGGTGTATGGTTAGTGTGATCTTGGGTTTAATGAACTTGGTGTATGGTTAGTGTGATCTTGGGTTTAATGAACTTGGTGTAGGGTTAGTGTGATCTTGGGTTTAATGAACTTGGTGTAGGGTTAGTGTGATCTTGGGTTTAATGAACTTGGTGTATGGTTAGTGTGAGAGCTCTCTGGGCTTACTGCCTTCAGGTTTTGAGGATTTGCTTCTGCGTTTATTCTCTTACATGTAATAAGTAATGATTCTAATGACTTCTGTTCTCTTTTGATCTGGCAAAACAAAAATTGTTTTGCTAAGGTAGCTCATTAAATTCTGTACTTTATGTATTTCAGTTGTTGTACAAATAACATTGAGTGATACTGAAAGCTAAATTTCAGCTGACACCTTCAGTGTTGGCTGCAAATGGGGGAAACCACCACTCTACAGGAGTCAGAGAGTTTTTCTTTTGATTATGTTTCTGGCAGGACTTTGAGAGCTGACTAAGTAGCTAAATATATATATACATAACTAATAGGAAAAAATGAAAACAGTATTTGTTTTGGTCTTTTGTGATTCATTTTTTGAGTGATTTTTGGTGTTGCTCTGTGTTCATGATGATTAAGGAAAAGGGTGATTATAAAAAGTGCACACTTGGTAGATAAAAGTGATAAATTGGAAAGTATTTGAAGAAAAAGCACTTTGTTTTTATTTATAGACATTACCATTTCTGTAGTATTTAGAAATCTTTAGAAGTAAGGAGATCAGACATTTGAGGTGCAAAGGATGAAGAAAATGAAAGGTAGTTTTCACACACACACACGAGTTGGTCGCATTGTCCTCAGCCACAGCTCGATTTCTCAGATGGGGAAGTAACTATTTTCATCTCACTGCCTGGACTCTTCAGATGCTGGGACATAGAGCATTCCTAGTATGTGCAAATATAATGGCTCTGAAACTCCTAAGTAAAGGACATGCCATGAAAATGTATGCACTCATGCCTATATGCCTTGTTACAAATCTATAGAATAATTTGTGATCAGTGACACTACCAAATCCCTTCAACCTTTCCTTTATAGTCATGCTCACCTAAGTGCCTTTGATTTTTGTGTTGATACATATATAAGCAAGCTCTGGTCCCAATCCATTTTTCTTTGGGCTTTCTAGAATGTAAAATCTTCAAAATCTTCAGGGCCAATCCTAGATGTGCAGTTATTTATTTTGGCTAACAGTATCAAAGAGGCATTAACAGAATTCCATATGGAGACCTGAGCACCTAGAAACTTGGGGGGAAATTATACAAAATAATGCTACAAAAATTTAAAGTATTCAGGGAAAGTAAGTTTTCCTTAAGGAAGTGGATTTGTGTGTGTAAGTCCTGCTTTGCTAGGCTTTCTAAGATTATATGGATAGCTTAGTACTGTGTAGTGAACTCTGCACACTAACTTAAAACAGTTCATCATTTCAGGAACATTAGAACTTTATAAGTGTACAATAACACTTCTAGTCCCTTTGGATTAATGAATAAATATCCAGAATAGGAGACTTTTCTTTTTGTTTGCACTAGTATTTCACATATTACAGTTGTTAAAATATTGAAAAAGATAGGTTAAGGATGGTTTAGCAATTTCAATTAATTGACAGTTTCATTGGCTCAAAAATTGAAAGTGGTACAGAAATAGCTTCAACTGGTCTTAGATGTTTGTTTTTCGACTTCTTCTCCAGAGTCCAAAAGATTATGATCAAAATAGGTACATCTTCACTAGTTTCTTACACTGAATAGTAAGTTAATTTATTTTGAATTTTACTGTTACCTCTTAAAATCATTTTTCATTAAGAATATAGTAGTATTCACATCTTCATTAGATCTGTGTTTTACTCGGATTAAAATGGATGCTAAAGCATTTCGATCTTATTTAGACAATTTTTGGCATTGAGTAACTTGTCTTTTGGGCATTTGTTAAATAACTATAGAAAGGTACAGAAAAAGAAAGAAAATGTGGTTCAAGATGTAACTGGAGCAGCTTATTACTGAATATATGAGCAGGAGTGCTTTAACATTGTTACTGCTGAATTTCTCTACTCAAATGATAAAATGAAAATAAATACCATCAAAATGAGCTACTCATATTAAATGTGCATCTCTAACTATTTTTAGTGCTTTACAGGTACAATCTTGAGAGTATAGCACGTATGTGGCAAGTACTTCTGAGCATCTTCCTTCAGTTTTTTCCGGACTCTCTCTACTTCTTTATAAAGGTAAAATGTTGCTGAAACAGACCTTCTCTTCAAAAAGGTCAAATCATATTTTAGACAACAAGCACTGTGGAAAACCTTTGGCATTTATTTCATATGTTTAACATTTAATCATAGTTTGTGAAAATGTAAAGTATTTAAATGGAATTTTACAAATAATCCTTTTAATGAATATGTAAGTTACCTGAGAAGGAAAACTGTATGTCATCTAATGTCCTAAAAGGTCCTTTAGCCTAGTAGTACTCCAGAGATTATGAACTGAAGCAACAAAATCTGAGTTTTATTTGGAGATTCCTCAATATTTCTCTCCCGTTATTTTGAATGTTTTCATAGATGAAAACAGAATGAAAAGTGTATGTATTAGTATCTTCAGTTTCTTCCTTTCATCATTGCATCTGTAACTGATAAGTGCTGCCAGTATATAAACTCTTGTAAAAAGTCAAGAGGGACTTAAAAGAACTTGAACTTTTGTACAAAGCTTAATATTTCTATGTCTGACGTTGTCAAGGGAAATATCACATCCTTATCCATGCTTACACAAATAGGCAGTTGAAAGACTCCTTAACAATAGCACTGCTCTTATTTACTGGGTTTTATATTCCATTACAGTTAACAATGTCTGATTCAACCCTCTGTGGGAATTTTTCTTTCAGCATCTGGAAGGAAAATAGTCAGAAATTGTTCATAAAATTGAAGGCTGTATTCTGAAAATATCTTGGAGTTAATTCATTTTATCTTCAATACTTATTACAAGGAATCACAGAATCACAGAATCACAGAATGACCTGGGTTGGAGGGGACCTCAAGGATCATGTAGTTCCAACCCCCCTGCCTAGCAGGGCCACCAAACATACACCTTTACTAGATCAGGTTGCCCAGAGCCTCGTCCAACCTGGTCTTGAACACCTCCAAGGACGGGGCATCCACAACATCCCTGGGCAGCCTGTTCCAGGACCTAACCACCCTCCTAGTAAAAAACTTCCCCCTAACATCCAACCTAAATCTTCCCTCTTTTAACTTAAAACCATTTCCCCGTGTCCTGCTATTATCAGCCCTTATGAAGAGTTTACTCCCCTCCTGGGAGTAAGTTCCCTTCAGATATTGAAAGGCTGCAATGAGGTCGCCCCGCAACCTTCTCTTCTCCAGGCTGAACAAACCCAACTCCCTCAGCCTGTCCTCATAGGGGAGGTGCTCCAGCCCCCTGATCATCTTCGTGGCCCTCCTCTGGACCCTTTCCAAAATCTCCATGTCTTTTTTGTACTGAGGGCTCCACACCTGAACACAGTACTCCAATGGGATCCCTGGGAACAGATTTTTCTGAGTGTTCAGACTGTGATAATTTTTTTTTTTTTTTCTCATGCATGTATGTGTACACCTTTAAAGCAGTTTATATAAAATACAGTATTTTGGGGGCAAAGGATTGTTCTCATCATAACTTTTTGTTTGAGTCCTAATCTAATTCTGGAAATACTTAATGGTATATGTAGACTTACAGATCTCATTTGAGTCTTTTCTCAGATCAAATATTCACTTGTATACAAAATCTGTGTCACATATGAACGTCCAATGTAGGTGATATTTAGCAAATCAACTGTATAGTACATATGATTGAAAACATGATATATTTCATATGATATTTCAGGAGGAACATACCTTCCCCAAATTGTTCTACTTTCTACATGTAAAATGAAAATCTTAGTATCCATCTTCCAATACACAAATTCTGTCACTAAAAGTGTGTCAGCGGTTTACGGGCTGGTTCAGCCCAGTTCCGAGATTAGCAGGGCAGAGGGATTTTGCAAAATCCGTGCCTCCAGAAAAAGGGAACAGGGGACCCCAAAATGATTAAAAACAGCAGCAATGATCTGAGGAGAAACAAACTAATTGACTAAATATAGTATCGTGATGTAAGATAACAAGCTATAATACAATATAATTAGAATTGAAGCTAATAAACCAAATATAATGAGAGAGAGAATGTCCGAAAGGTGGAAAGGCCTCACCATTACACTGAGGTGAGATGTGCAGTCTGGTCGAGCAGCAGGGAGATGAAAAAGAGCCAGTGAAGAAGAGTGCATCAGGTGACCTTGCCAGGAGTTATATCTCCTCTCTGGCCGCAAAGCCCACTGGGGAATGTAGTTGTTCTTCTCTTCCAGACGGGTACCTAGAACTGGAGCATTAACACCTTATCTCCCAGTGCACTACATGATGTTATGATGTGGAATACTGATAACCAAAAATCATAAAACCATGACAAATAGTAAATTACCTTAGTAGAAGTAAAGGAAAAATGTTGTATTCTCAACTATTTAATACTAGCCAAATACGAACAGAGTATTATATTGCAACCTTTTTTAAATGCTCGGGGCTGCATTACAATTTTTCCCTTTACTTTGCAGGCGATATCTGTAATATACTGACTGAGATTTCCTTGTCTCCACTTTCACAGTGAGGTGGTCTCTTTAATAGTGGTAGTCTATACTTCTCACCGGGGGCTCATTAATCTTTTTCAAGTCTGTTGTAGCCACAGTACTCTATCTCTGCACATCTCCTGGATTTTCTCCAGCTTTTCCTCCTCTTCAGCTGTTCATCTCTCAGCATGGAGGGTGAATAGCATTGATAAACCTCTGATGCTTAATGCAGATAAGAAGCAAGTGAGTGAAAGTGAAGTGGAAGTGAAACAAGTGAATGCACTCTGCTAAGAAGCTCATATCCCCATTGGACTCTCCTGTCCTCTGTCCTTTTCCAGTAAGCTCCATAGAAGTCTGTAGCTCGAGACTAAGTCTTACCGGTTTGGGCAGTAACATATTTGTTACATACATTCTACTATTTGAGGTGTTTCTATATAAACAAAAGTTCTTAGTGTGTGACAGCTTTTTATATCTAATTGTAAATAAGCAGCATTCTTATATGGCCCTCAACACCATTTAGAGCAGGAGTACTTTTATAGTAAACTGTCAAATGGTAAATTTGAACAAAACATGATATTTGCTTTTGTGATTTTATACCACGGAATCATTAAGGTCGGAAAAGACCTCTAAGATCTTTTAGTCCAACCATCAACCCATCACTACTGACTATGTCCACTAAACCATCTGTCCTTCTCTTGGAAACCTTCAGGAATGATGATTCCACCTCCCTGGGCAACCTATTCCAATGCCTCAGCACTCTTTCTGAGAAGAAACTTCCTAATATCTAACCTGAATATGTTTTTATCTGCCTGTCACAGCTCATAGAAATTAAAGGAGAATGTAACTCTTGGTAGACCAAGAGTTCAGATCAAGTGGCACAACTGAAGCCAAATACTGGTTATGAAATTATAGTAAAAATTATCTGGCTTCAAAAATTTATCCAGAAAATAATTGAGTAGACTTATTCTGGAGGCTGTAATCTATGTGTAAGAGAATAACATACTAAGATGCATATAATGAAATGAGTTTCTTGGCTCCAGTTGTTTTATTCAGGCACAGCTGCACTCCTCTGATTTAATAACAACAACAACAAAAAGAGCAAGCAAACAAAAATAAGGAAGATGATAGCCAAACCTCTTTCCTCGGTTGATAATAAGGAAGAAGACAGGAACAGAAGGTATTGCACTAGTCATTTCACACTCTTCTGTGGAATTATACTGAAGGGAAAATATCGCTGAACAGAAGGAAAAATATAGCTCTTACCTGACACTGCAATATATTTTGGGATTGCGAGGGAAATTCAAAATTTGTTTAAGACGCATCTAGTATTTTTCACATATATTTTTCTTATACCAAAAAGAACTCAATTTAAAAGCTTCTGAAAAATAACTTATTGCATGGAGTCAGTAGGGTGTGTTAGGCGGTTGCTGCTAAGTTATCACATAGATGGTATTATGAGTCCTGGCCGTATCTGATAGGTATTACTGTGATTAAAACTGAACAAGCTTTCTGGCCTTTCTCCTTTCTCTGCATATTTTCTTTTTATTAATAATGACCATTTGAAAGTGAAATTATGCTGTTCTTTAAGTGCTTTTTCATTAAATAGCTATTACCTATCATTTTATTATTATTATTATTATTTTCTGAGCTGTGTGGGTTTTTCCTTTTTTTTTTTTTTTTTTCCTTTGGAAACAAAAGAGTGGTAGTATGGAGGAAAATGTGGACTTTCATACATTCAGAGCTAGTCTGACGACATCTTTTGCATGCACAGCATTTAATGAGTCTTCTTACTGCCTGGTCATAGCTTTGCAGCCTTAACATACAAATGCATAATACATAGTTAGTATGCACAAAAGCTATTTTTTTTGTAATGAGGGCTGCTGTTCACACCTCCTATTTTATTATGTTGGTCCACAACATGAGAGGCAGATGTTGATGGTATGGCAGGAGAGGTGGAACATTCCCACCAACATTCCATTACATTTTATGCTCTGTGACATGTGGCAGCAAAGGGGTGGTCTGACAAAATGGCATCTGAAATGGAAATGCAGGTGAAGCAAAAGTAAAAATTTTATCTGTTGACATCCATGAGCACTTACAGAATGTTTATGGAGACCAAACAATGGATGTGAGCACAGTGAGGAGATGGGTGGTGTTTCAGCAGTGGCAACAGTGACAGTGGGTCATCTCTGCTGGTGCAGATTTTCACAAGTGCAGAGTGAAGGCTCTTGTTCATCACTAGCAAAAATGCATAATTACTGGTGGTGGCAATGTTGAAAAATAGTGTTTTATAATTGAGAATTTATTTTATAAACTAGTGGCTTTTTGCTCTTTATAGCTGTTGTAGTTTCCTTGGAAATAAGCAGGCATTGCTTTTGCAGCAACCTGTGTAGATATTGAATTTCCACTTTTCTTCAGTGTCTAAACTTTTGAAGGCAAACCTTCACAAGAAATCATGCATCTGTCTTAATAAATAAGATCACCAAGTGACTTAAACTCGCCAGATTACGTGGCTGAATTGTAGCCACAGCACAGATTTTCTTGAAATAAGAAAGTCTGTAAATAGGTACTGTATTAGAACTGTAAATACTGGTATTTATGGGGAAAAAAAAATACGACGTGCTGATCTGGTTTTGCATTCTTTCAATTTATGGGAAGTAAAAAGTAAAATATGGCTATATTATGGAGCTAAATGGCAGGAAGTTTGAATCAAGTGGGCAATAAACAACCACAATGAATGTGTGAAAATGTTAAATAACAAAGTTTCTAGCATTAGATGTACAGTAGATAGCTTGAAATTAACTTAATTTGATGCTGCCTTTGAAATACACGCAGCATGCAATCCTGTGCAGGTTTATTCCCTGTTCAGCACTGCTGATTTCAAAGAGATTGCATGTGGTTTAGTGCTGTGTCAAATATGGCTAAATACATCATATTTTTTCAAATGTAGAAGTCTATATTCAGTGCTGTTCTATGTATTTGTCAAAATACTTTAGGGTCGCTGAAATATTTTTTGTTGACAACTTATTGTAAACAAATGTTATATGACATGACCTTGAAGCATTACTGCAATCTTCTATCTTTACTAATGTGTCAGATATACACACCATAAAAAAATTCCATACTTTCATCTAATCTACAGAATTCTGATCTATTCTAGGAGAACAGGGGAGAAAACATGAAGGATCACATTTTGATTAATTTCTAGACAATGGAGATGTAAGCACCTGCTGAACATGTCCTTTCAATAGTGTTTTTTTAATACTGTTTTACTCTGTTTTATTTATGTACAAATGACAATGGTGTGGAAATTACTGTAAAATAATACATTACTTTTCTAGTTTTAGATAAGAGTAGACTGACTTTTCCAGGTGAGGTATTTGAAGTAATGCTTTCAATATAGTTATATCTGCTGCTTGAGTTTCATCTTATTTTGTCTCCCTTGCCATTCAACAATGTGTAGGGATAGAGTCTGACACAAGAAAATGGCACATAAATGAGAAAGAAACAGTTAAGGATGATCAGTAAGAACACTGGAAAAATGTGCTATCAGTTGAGAAACTAAGATAAAAGATTATATCATGACTTCTAGTGATATTATAGTACATGTGAAAAATGTGATTGATTTAATGAGACTAATTTGAGCAGGTGATTAAAAATATATATACTCTAATCTAGTACACATTTTTAGAAAGTAATCTTGATTCAGTATAGAAGGAAATGGTATATAAGCAACCTGTCACTGCAGAGTATCACTTCTTAGTCTGACAAAGTATGACTGACCTAAACTAAAAATCTACAAAGTAGATAACTCTTAAGAGAAAACTCTTGCCATGGATAAATTCAGCATTCTTCGAGGAGATAAATACTCCTGGGGTGCTTGTCATGGTAATATAAATCATCAAAGCAAAATTTCTTTAATCAGACATTCTAAAAAGGGAAACAGAAATAGTTAATATAATTGAGCTATTGAGCATTCCTGCCTTTTACTCTAAAACATTTATTCACTCTACCAAAGGTCAACAATTGGCTGTCAAACCTTTCAACACTTCTCTCCAGGAACGACCCTTGTCTTGTTAATTCTGGGAAGATTCAATTTGATCATTGGCAGAAGTTTCTAGTATCACTTGAAATTCATCCAGTTAAATGAACTCTACATTCCTGCCTGTGAATGCAGACAGCCAAGAGCAGTGCCAACATTAATTTATCTTTATATATAAGCATAATGTCATGGAAAGCCAATAAACTCAGCCTGTCTCCCAGGCAGCACACAATTGTTACTGTATTTCTAGTAGGTTCTTTTTCTAGTCTGGGTCAAGAGGTGATATTGTACCTTATCCCTGACTGTGTTGATAGAAAGGGAGAGGGATGGCTGCTACATATCCAAGACATTCCTTGATTTGTTTTATTTTATATAAGCAGCCATAATGCAGGTAATTGCTGACTTCTTTGCATGAAACTCCACTATTATTACTGAAACTGTATGTATGTCCCAGATTTGAAAATAAACTTGGCTAAAATTGTACTCTCCAGATGCTCTAGAAGAAAATGACTGTTAACTAAAAATTCTTGTATTCCATTGCTGTTTCATTGCTCTTAAGGTCTTAACACCCTCTCAAAGAGAATAGAAAGAGAGCATTAAGTGTTCCAAAGAAAAATCAGGTACAAATTATCTAATAAAATACAGCATTTGGGACTATTAAATGGCTTTTTTCCTCCAAATTTCCATTTTAATCAGGATTGTAATATGTTCCCTGTAACACTCACATTGTATTATCTGGAATTTTACTGCTCAGTGACTTCTTATGGCTAGCCAATTTTCCTTTGCCTACATGTTGTCTTCCTCCCATTATTTTGCAAAGTGCAGAATAAGCTGCCTTCCAAATTAAGTCAGCAGGGGTGGGATTCAGCTCCTAATTAAAGCTTCTGAACTGCCGTGTCTATGTATAAAGTTCTAGGAGGCTCCTACTACTATCATTAGCAATAGAGAGTCAATGAAGCTTGGACAGCTTGTGAAATTTAATTTCCCGTAAAGCATGTGCTTAGTTATTGGTGAGAGAAAAAAAGGACCAACACTGAATTCTGAGCTTGACTGATTGCACTGTATATGTTGCCATTACCTGTGCTGACAACAGTTTCCTTGACTATCTCAGGAACTTAGGTGTATTCAAGTATGGATATTCTAATCTTGAGCTTAGATAGTCCCAAATGTGGATACTCTAATGTCAAACTAAATCCCTCTCTAGGAGTCTTTGGTTCCCAGAAAGGCAGCTGTTGAGAAATAAGACTGGGGAAGGAGGAGGTGAAGAGAAAGCAGCATGATACCAAAAGACTGAGAAACAGAATGTAGATGCCAGCCCTTCCTTCAGCTTCTGCCTTTGACTTGGAATAATTGTCCCAAGGATAGATACTGCCCCTGAAATCATATTCAATTGGGTGAGTGTCTGGGAGACTTTCTCTGTTATGCACTAAATTCCAGTGACTCTTTCAAATAAGCTTAGTAACAACGTAGCCTGAAAACCAATAAGGACATATGAACAATGACATATGAAACATGGAGGACCTTGGATTCAAAGAGTATCTTGCAATTTCATGAGTGAATTACACTATTTTTTTGGTAAGTCATCTTGTTTGGTTGTTTTTATTTTGTTTTATTTATTTATTTATTCTTTTTTAGAGAGAGGATGAGAGAAAGTTAGAGCGTAACACAGGAATTTCTATTTATTTTAAATTAATGTTTCATAGTTTTTTTTGTTGTTGTTGTTTGTTTGTTTTTGTGATTGTTTAGGCTTGAAATGTGCTTGGAGATCTAGCCTTCCTCAGACCAAAACTGAAGATAAAGATCATATTGATCTGTAGATAGAGTCAGCAGCAAAATCAGGTTTATGAGCTATGCTTACTGTATTTAAACTAAGCTAACTCAAGTTCTACAGCTTTCAAGGAGCTAAGAGCACAGTCAGGAAGATAACAGATCTGACTAGGAGACTGGGTCATCTTGCTGAGTTTTTTTGTGACCTCCCAAAAGGAAACAAAGCTCTGCCGTTAACCAAATTCATTCTCTATTGCACATGCATCGTGGGACTTTGAGATGCAGGTTGTGAAACATGTACAATCAGGAGAAAAGAAACACATTTGTTTAGGACTAAGTACTGTGTCATTCTTTCCAACAGTTTTGAACAGATTTTTCTTTAGAAGAAAGACAGAATAAGCTCTAAATTATTATAACGTTTATTTCTACACTGAATCGAAAAAGATATGGTGATACTTTCTGGTAATATCAAGGTATGAACTATCTCAGTTACTAACACAGGCTTTGTCATTAGCGTGATTTTATTTATTTATTAAAAGTGGGATCTGTTTTGTATAAATTGTGTTGCTTGCAAAGTAAGAACGTGACTGCTGAAAACAATGATAATATTTTCAAATGCATTCCACGTTGGAGAGCTTAAATATTTCTAAGAGAAATTTATATGTTTCAATTTTGTAGAAAAAAATTGTAGAAGAATCAATCTTTCTTCTTCACCTTTGCTGTTTTATTAGTCTCATTCATTTACCTTTGTCTAATTCTATAAGCAGTATTTGGCATGACCAAATATTGGTTCTGGTGCTCTGTTCCAATCACTTTGCTATATAACCGTAGCTGTTAATATTACAGTCTGTTCCTGAATCTTTGGAGCTACCATTACAATATTTTGGAGCTATCATTACAGTATTTTGTCAGCTGACCCAGAGTGTTAACACATTATTTAAAGCCACATTATTAATACATGCAATCTGCTAGCGCTACCCACCACCTCTGTATCTGAAATCTATACTTTTGTACAGATTTTTAAACCTATTTTCCAATAAAAAGTATAAGTGGGAACTTGAGGAAAATGCATGGGTATTCCATCCTGGCCTAATAATGCCTGCTAATGAAGGGAGATATATAATAAATGGACTTGTTAAACAAAATATATTAAATAATGCAGAAATGCAGTATCTTGTTTCTGGACTTCACCCTAGTCTCAGAAATAGTGCATGGAAACATTGCTTCCCACAATAAACAGAAAAGATAAGAGGAAAACAAAGAACCAGAAAAGTATTAAATTAATTCTGCCTTGAAACTGATCTTGGTGTGGATGAGCATGGCCCAGTTATTGGACAGTGTAAAAGTTTTGGTCTTGTCTAATATTTTGTTCTTTGGCAGATTTGCAATTAATTTATTCACCTATTAGCTTTATATTTTTTTTAGTATCCCAGCAGTTATTTCATTATTGATTGACAAATTACTTTTTTGGATATGAAAAGAAGGAAATGGGTTGATAAACAAAGACTATTTTTTCTCCTCTGGTGGTCTGAAGGTGTTGCTAAGAAACAATGGAACTATGGTGATTTTAATTTCATGAATTTATTTTTTACTGAAGCCTGAGTAAGAACTTTCAATCTTGCTAATGCTATTGAAACTAAATGTAAGGCGTTGTTGCAGCATGCTAGCATTCTACTCACTTCAGAAATGTAATGGATTAAAAAATGATGATTTCTGTGAAATGGTATTCCTATGCCCCATTGCTAGAGGCAAATTGAATAAAATTAATGCCTCAGGTATGATATGAAAAAATAACAGAAGGTGTGCTTAAAGCATGCACATCTTTTATTAAACTGTGTTCTGCTTTTTTCCTCTTCAATTAGAAACCATCTGATAAGTCTTTTCACTTATTCTTGTTGTATAGAAGACCTCTGACATAGCTTAGAATAGAAAGTCCTCCTTTCTTTTATTACTGTTGAATTTCTAATTTCCCTTGATAATAATCAGATTTGTCAAATGACAGCAAAATTAATTAAAGATGTTTCTAGCTAACTCATTCCTCTGCCAACAAACTAAATAGCTAAACTGTTTAAAAAAGGCAACAATAGCTTGACTTTCTGATAAACAGAAAATTCATCTCATATTATTTGTCCCAGAAGATATGGTGGTGGTAGTACTGATTTCCATATGACCAAGCTGCAATGACTCAGAATTATAGCTGTTGTTCCATTGAATACAGCATAAATAGAGTCAACTGTGTTATGGCACCATGTCCATCTAATTGTTTTGGTCTGCTGCACTGAAAATGAAGAATTAATCCCATCATGAGTTGTCTTAACACACCCACCCACCCACTTTTTTTTTTTTTTTTTTAAACAATTACTTAGTACTGATTGATTTCTTCTGAAAAAGAAGGACTGAATACTGCGGTCTTTTAAAGGACAGTGAGTAATTAGTCTATACATCTCCATTCCTCTGGAAGTAGGAAGGAAAATAAGGCTAAGAAAACTGACTTCTTGATCTCAATTTAATCATTAACCCAACCTCTATTTTTAATATCTTATTAACATACTTCAGCAAAAATTATTATGAGAAAACTTTGGCTGTGTTTTGTAATATCACTAGGGATTGCAGTAGAGACAAAGATGAATAAAATACCTTAGTCATTCTCCAGACTGGAGAGGAGCAGCTAGACGAAAGAAACAATCTTTGCATTGTGAAGTAGACAACACCAGCAGATATATTTTAGATTTACAACCATCACAGAAATCAGAATTCTTGTGTGTCTCACTGAATTAAATGTGTCTTATATATGTGTTTTGCAAACAAATTATGAACACAGTGCTTAAAATCTTGATGCATACCAATGGGATTTATCTTGTTAGATGAAATTGTAGCTTTCATCAATTGTTCTCCTCAGAACTCTTGAACTATTTGCTCAAAAAGTCAGTAGCAGCTGGCAGCGCTATTTTTTTTCTTTCCGAAGCTATGGTAATTTATGACTGTACAACACTACATAATGCACCTGCTGTTTGCTGGTTTCTCTCAATTCTGTTGGTAAACACCTGCTATTCTGTCTCAAAATTAATCTGCTTGTCCTTAGAAAATGCTCATTTGATTTCAGTTTGTGTTTGGTAAATTTACATTCCTTATACTAGCTTCTGCCTGAATTCACTGGCATTATCTACATATGTCCTTTATATATATATACACATATATATACACACATATATATATATAAATATGTGATTATATATATATATACATATATATATATATTTATCTAAATGCACAGTTTTATATGCTGGAAGTGTTTGTGAGCATTGAGATGAGATCGATATACTAGGGAGTTGACTGTAACTGCTTAATCATTGAGAAATGTAAATTTTACTTTAAGTTTCCAAAACCATATATTTTTGGAAAGTCTTCCAGCAGTCAGTTATAAGATACGAATTGAAAGCTTCTGTAATAATAAAGAATGAAAAAAAGAAAAGAGAGAACATCTGTCAGACCACCATACTTTGTAGGAAATTAGAGCAGAGACAAAGCTTTATTGCCATCTGTTTGAAGACAATTTATAACAACAAAGGAGGAAGCCATGGAGATTTAGAAAGTGAAAGATATGGCCACAAAAAGATTTGTCACTGTAAATGCATTTTTATTTTCCTCTTTCTTCTTTGCTCCACCTCTTGAATTTCAAGCATTGCTCAGCAAAGACCAATGTGACAGGTTTCATTTGAAGTCTCGCTTAATGATATATTACCACAATAATGAACAAGCAAGTCACGCCTCTCTCTCTCTGTTCCATTGGTAAAGTTATAAGCCAGGAGTACTATTAATGTAATGTGGCAAATGTAGCTATCAGTTTCCATTGACGCTTACAAGATTTACCTCCTTACCTCCTTTGCCTGCTGCTGGGCAGCACACTCTGCTTAACAGATTTCTAGAGTTCTTTAGTTTCTTCTTGAATGTGGTGTAGATTCAGATGGTCCCAAACTATCATGCTGTATAACATTTCTTCTGCTTCTTTAACCCCTCAAATTTTGTAGTAAGACAAGGATCAGAGAAGGACTGTATTTTCAGTGGATAAAGGGTTCTGTACACATTGCTGATGTGATTTCATATAGTTTCTATATTTAAAAAAAAAAGTTGAATGCAGTTTTTATATATGTTTTATTCTGCCAAATAAAGATTTCCTCATTAAAGCAGATATCTACATAGGTACAATATACTTACATATAAACTGGCATAAGCTGCACAGGAAATCAGTGAAGAACTTTTTGTCTGTCTCCATTTGTAGAAGTTCAGTGTTCAGTTCAGGTCAACATTTTGGGGATTTCTGAGGGATATTATGTCTGGTGTTCTCTAGTATTCAGTGTTCAGCAAGAGAAAGAAAAGTTAAAGGGGATGTGAAGCAGAAGAGGGCTAAAAGTACAGAAGGTATAACTGAAAGCAATTTTGAGTTGTAAAAAATGGACACAATTCAACAATGGTAAGCACAATTGGAGATAGAACTATGACAATTAAATACCTAGAGAATATAACCTGTAGAAAGAGCAAAATAAATGAAGTTGTTCAGTCTAGAAGTCTTTGCCTAAGAATGAGCAGACAGGAGATAACAGTCTGCATGTAAATGTAAATAGAGAATATAAATATTCTTTTACATCCATTGTGGAAAGGAAAAAAATCAGGAAGGATATGATAGCAAAAATCCAGCCAGAAATGTTGCTAATATAGATGTATGCAATTCTTTATAAGTGATAGATTTCATTTAAGAAACATTGGGTAATGAGGCAAAGTTTGCTCTGTGGAACAGGCTGCAACCTGAGTGCTTGACCCTCCTCTTGTTGTTGGCCCTAGTATGTCCACTGCTAATGCTGAATCATTGCAATGCAAGTGAAACTAATGCTCTGACTTCTTCATATGATACAAAACATGCAGATAAGGGGTGTTTTTTTACTACTATGTAAGTAGAAAGCAAACTGTAAAGCAGATTGAAAATCAGTTTTGTGTGGTGCCCTAAGTGCCTACCTTTTGACAGTGTAGTACCTTAAAACCACCTGAAAAAAGACTTGTCTAGTTCTTTTCTGTTATTTCTCAACTGAGAGGGAAATTTCTATTTATAGGGGGACATAATTTCTATTTCAGTGGTACACAAGGACAATATCACTTTATACCTCGCAACATCCAACTTTTCTACCAACTCTACCAACATAATGTTGAACTTTCAAAATAATTGCAAAGCTACTGAATTTTGTTTTCCTTAGTCTATTTAAAGAGTATGTAAGTCACATCAGAAGGTCAAATGATAAAAGAGCTTGAGTATTGCAGCTAGAGAACAAGTTGTGCTGTACAGTCACCCACTGTTGTGATGTTTATGAATAGTTTGAATGTAGCTAGAAAATCACCGGAACAAAACATGCACAGAAGCGCTAATCTACAATTTCTACAGTGCTCCTTCTTGAAGAACATGATGCTTCATACCATCAATCCTTGTTCCTTACCTATTACAACTTTATAAGGAGAGCAATAAGAAATTTCCTACAGTAAGTAATTGTGTCCAGGTAATTACCCCTTCTCTCTGCTAAGTACACACGCACCGCCTTTCAAGTATTAGTTAAAATATAATTCTTTTCCTCTTTGCATTCAACCATAAATTGCCTCTATATCATGGAACCTTGAATAGGTTTGGCATGGGAAATGGATGTTGTTTTTTCCTTGAAGTCTTCCCTCTCTTCATATTCAATACCTGATTTTATTGGCATGTAGCAAAGGTTTTTACAATCTAAGGGAATAAGTGATTCTACATGATGCTCAGAACTGTGTATAAAATCTTTTTTTTTCAAGCAGAATTATGGAGACATCACAGAAAACACCATGGAGATTTTTAATTTCATAGGGATTATGAATTATTTATGAAAAAACAACAGTGGAAGTTGCCTAAATTTTTGAGATAGATCTTACTGTGTTTTATGTAAGCTTTGTTTTGCTTATCTTTTATGAAATCATAGTTCCAGTGTAAAACATAAAAACATGCATCTTTTTAATATTAATGTTCAGGTACAAACAATTAAAAGGCTTACCCATATTACTTATGAATAATCTTTGCTGTTTTTCCAAACAACTATTACTCCAATTTTTTTCAGTCTACATAGAAAATTATAGCTTTATTTGTTTAGATACTATTATATATGGGGCACCTAGTGATCCAGTAAATTCTTCGTGTTCATAACTATGTGGAGATAACTTTAGCATTTTCTTTAAAAGTTGATCCATCCATGATCTGTAGCTATGACATACTCAGTCAATGCATTTATTATTTTGGACTAGCTTTTGGAGGATAAGAAATAGGTTGGATATAATGAAAAAGTCTTTTACAGTGAGGGTGTTGAGTCACTGAAACAGGTTGCCCAGAGATGGAGTGGAAGCCCCACCCCCAGAGATAAGTTCATCCTGGACCAGGCTCTGAGCAACCTGATCTAGCTGTGAATGACCTTTAAAGGTTCCTTCTGACTCTAAGGATTCTATGTTTCTAAATTAGCCAGTCTACCAGACACCTATATGGTTATGAACCAAAAACAATTTTTCTCTTCATGAGTATTGTTTTTAAACTCTATGAATCTATTTTGAGAGCCCAAATATAGATCCTGGATCCTCACTTTTCATGACTGATGAGATTAAACATTTTTATGAATCACAAAATATTCTGTGTACATTATTGGATAATACTTTTATCATTTATTTTATCTAAAATAATACTTTTTTATGCTGTTACTGTTGGGAACAGCTTATTCTACTTCCTCTGTCAGAGAAATCTTCTGTGGTAAGGAGTTTTTGAAATCCTACCAAGAAATTTACCACAGAAATCCTTGAGACTTATAAGAGAAATGTTTATGTTTCAGCTTGATTCAAAATTAATTTGGCAAACATACTTGGGAAAAAGCCTCCTGAAGGCAGACAGTATCATGTCTTTAATTAAGAGCTATTGTGAAGATTCAAAAATTTGAACATACAGTAACTGCATTCTGTAAAGCACTGCTTAAAGAGGATAGTAAAATCTCATATTAAGAGATCACGTTGTTTTACATTTCACAAACTACAGAAAAAGAGCAACAATTCATTTCAAGCTCAGAGGAGAAAGAAGGACATTCTCATCAAGATTAGACCTTCATCCTCAGGAAAACCCTATATATATATCTATATCTTTTAATTCAATTTTGGTAGGTGTAAGAGAACTCATGTCATGGCCTGAACTGATAACTGAGCACCTGGTGAAAGGGGTGGCTGGCCCAGGAAGCACAGGTGCGAGAAATTCACCTGTGCATCCCATGTAACAGGAAGAGGTGAAGGCCGAGGTCTGCCCCTTCCTGGCCTCATTTAATGGCTGGCCTCCAAAATGAGAATGTCTCCTGGATGAAGGCGTTTTCTTGAGGAGCGTTTTGTAGTTAGAGGCCCTCTCTTAGAGCGCTCTCTTCAACACACCTGTTGAATACTGACAGTCATAGGGTCAACCAGCCACCTCTCTAAGAAATCTGTTCCAGTGTTCAACCACTCTCCTGGTGAAGGGAATGAGCAGCACCTCCCTTTGCACTTGCTCTTCTCAGAGAGTTGTTGAGAGCTAAACACTGGGGGAGGTGATGCTAGGAATGTGTTTGGCTTGAGTCTGTGGAAGGAAAGGAAAGAAGATTTACTTGTGTTGGATTGTTTAGGTTCTATTTCTGTCTATACCTGAATCAATTATTTTATTTTTAAATTTGCAGTGAATTAAGCAAAAACGTTCCATGACTGTTTTGGCCTGTGACAATGTGTGAAGAATTTTTTCTTTCATTTCAGTGTATATTGCTGATTAGAATCCCAGAGCTTTATTCCTTGCCTTGCTTCCCTCTGCAGATTCTCTTTTGAGAATCTGTATGGATGGTTTGCTCTCAGAAGCTCTTTCTTGTCTTCAGTTGGTGTGTTATATGTAGAAAAGCTCAGTGTGTGCTTTGATTTGCTTCTACTTGAGTGAGGATCAAACACCAGAAAATTTTTAATTAAAACTGTAATATAAAAGAGCATAGGAATGTAATAACTTACAATTCATGAAATGTTTTCTGAAACTACTATTTATATAGAAAAAGATACTTTAAAGAATAGACTTTATTTGTGAGTTACAAAGTAGAAACTATGACAATGGTTTTCTAAACTCTTACTTTTTTTCTGAGCCACTTCTGACAATTTTTTAGTTATGCTATTAAAATTCAAAAATTCTTATTTAGCCAGAAATCTCACCAGCATTTGGAGTGCCCTGTCTGTTTTTTTCTTTCTTTTTTTTTTTTTTTTAATGCTAGAGGAGTTATGAGAAATGTTGAGAGATCTTTGAGAGATTTCATGTTTTTAATCAAGAAATCCCTTCCTTTGGGGAACGTAGTGGAAACATTTTTTTTCTTCTCTTGCTCATGTTATTGCCGTTAGCAGTAGCACTCTGATAATATCTATTTGCTCATCGTTTTCTTCTTTACCCCTTTTCCGTTCTGGCAAAAAAGTGATGCACTCACAGCATAGGTTCACAGAATCCTGCCTTGGGGATTTGCTTTTGATTATTGTAGCAGATGTTGTTCTTTAAAATATAGGTTTGCTTGAGCTTTCTAGCTGTGCTCTGTCTCTCAAAACTTCCTTTGCTGTTTGTTTCAGCTTTCTCTTTCTAATGATAAGCTTTATTTGTGTTTGACTTTTAGCACGTCATTATATGGTGAGGAAAGTCTGAGCACTTCTTATTTAATGAAGGAGTCATCCATCTCATGAGGTGAATAAGAAGTGCACCTGATTTGCATGAAATAGCTGACTGTTTCTGCCCCAATATTTAGCATGCAGGTGCTGGTCACATAAATTATAAGCAGAAACACATACCATCCTGTTTTGATGTCAGTGGCAATGCTGCTGAAAGCAGTAAAAAAAACTTGTGGATTTTTTTTTTTTTAACCAAAGCTGCTTATTTTAAAAGAAACCACTCCAGACTGAGTAGGGCATGAAGTGAATGATAGACAAGGGAGGATTGATCTGGGAGGATGCAGCTTCATGAGATTTATAAAAAGGTTATGTTGACTTAACCCTTCTCAGATTTAAGGGTGAAGAATGCTTGGTGTGGGTTACAGCCTCCCACTGTACAACTTCTGCCTTGAGCAAGCCTCCCTTCAGTCTAATCCTGTGTGAAACTCCTATATGTACTCGTTCTTATTCCCCCTCACCTTTCTGAGGGCGGCAGCTGCAGGTGGCGGGCCAAGCAGGGAGTGCTGCCCACTGTAGTGTGTAGGTGGTTTTCTCTGAAGACGGCACTTATCTTTGCTGCACTTCAGTTGAAAGCTGCCTGGAGCATGCAGCTTTCTGCTGGCATGGAAATCCCAGATTTTATGACGTTGGTCTGTGCCTTGCTGGTGAAGTCAGGGAGTTGAACAACTGTCCTTACTCCAACACTCATCTATTTATCTGAAATCACTTGACAGTTAGCTGCAGTATTGCTATTTCTGGAGTAGATCATCTAACTGTGATGCTTACAACATGAAACATTTAAGCATCCTCATGTTGCAGTTGCTATCTAAGCAGGATAAATTTAAGTGTCAGAGGAAGTAGCAAGAAATCTAGGCATGATAATGAGATGACACAGTCCCCTATTTTATAATACAGACATGTATGTTAGAGGGTGTCTGTGTTGCTAATTGTCCCTGCTTGTCAGAGCACCTAATGCTGAGGTATGTATAGGTAATAACTTTAACATTTTTATCCCAGTATTAGTACAATGGGCATAAAGGATTGCCCTTATGCTGTTCCAGTTGGCAATGGAACTAAGGGCATCTCCTCAGGAAAAGCTGTTTATTCCCTTATTCCTTTATCTCTGATGCTGATGTTTGCATGATCTGACAGGTGAATTAAATCCTGTTTCCCTCATTCTCATACATGACTATCTAGCTCATATAAGACTCCTTATATGACTCCTTTTTCAGAGTTAAATCCATCTTATAGTCAAGAAAACATATATTGCTTTTTCAAGTTCACTCAGAATGTGAGGGAAAGTGGTAACAATATGTTTTATTAATTAAATCCTACAGCATTTTATGCAGTGGTAGACTACTGCACAACCATTCCTTTCGGGCTGGCATTTCTGGCATTAGGATCCCTCAGGTCAGCTGTGAGACCTATAGCATGTGTTAATGCTTATGAATACTTGTAAGATAACCTTACTCCATTTCACTGTCCTAAAAAAGAGGCAACATGTCCTCACCATCATAAATCTGACATACAGCTGATTTTCTGTGTTGAAACATGGAACAGATTTAACTGATCTTATTCCTAAGAGAAATAGGAATCTACATGCTATACAACCTGCTGCTTGGGCTATCCTGAGTGTTGACATTGTCTTTATGGTCTTCTAAGGATGGCAGTCTGCAGCTGGAAATTATTCTTTGGCAGGTATTAAAATCCATGCATTACATTATTGTAACTATAAGAACTTTCTGTCCATCTTCAACTCTTGCTTTTTTCTTCTTTTTTGTTTTTTTTTTTTTTAGAAGGTTTTCTGTTATCCTTCACCAGCGAAGTATCTTTTCTAACACATTTTATGTACAAAATTCTGTGAAGGTCTCTGCTATGCACACACCAAAGCCTGACAAAAAGTGAAATAAAAAGGCATAGAAGATACCTTTATCTTAGTCCCAATTATTTTGCACCAATAACAAAGCTCAGATTTAATTCTTCCCCTCGAGAAGTAATCCAGTGCCATCCCTTGTAATCAAGTCCAAATTCATTAGACTTTTTCAATAAATGTTTTCTGTGCAGTCCCTTGCATACCAATGGCTCCCATGGCAACCAGAGTTTGCCCATTCAGGTTATTCTCCCAAAGTACATAACAAAAGAGCTCTTTTGCCTTCAAAATTCCACTATATGTTTAACACTGAAACCAGGTATATAACTCATTATTTTTACCCTTTCTTTCTTTGTGTTTTGCTTTGCCTCTGAAGTGCTATAAACCTGTCATGCACATGCTGGATTTTACATGCACCTAATCTAGTACTACAGCTCTCTTTGATAGTTGCTTCACTATATGTAGCCTATGCTAAAAATATTCCCTTCCTAATTTTGGATGTGATCAGTTTCACCAGTTTGGCATAGAACAAACGCTTAAACTCTCTGGAAGCTGTGCTTGTTTCTTAATCCCAACGTTTCCTTAGACAGCAGTGGAATTTAATTTGTCCCATTTATTTTGCTCCACTGTAATTCCCTAAATACTTCAGGATCAAAGGAATCATCTCTCACTAGACCTGTTGGAATTGATTTGATAATTTTCTCTCATGAAAATAGCACCACATTAACATAATGGGCAGCTTTCCAGAAATGTTCAAGTTCTGCCATATTGTTCTGCCTTAATGGTTTTTCACTTTTCATGTCAGCATTTTCTATGCAAAAATAGATGTGTTCAAAATTATATTTCTTACAAAACACAAGGTTTGTAGCCTTCATAAACAAAACTTCTAATGAAATAAAAATATTGCCATATCCTTTACATAAAAAGTTATCAGATGTGTTTAATCTAAGAATGTTTTCAGTTTTGTTTACATTTTTACTTTCCGAACTTCCCCTTCCCTCTAAGAATTAATAGTAAAAATTTCAAAAATCCCTGATTTGTGTAGATTTTCTGCTTGGAAGAACATAATATAAATTACCTAGGCCTTCTTTTCTTTCACTAGCAGGGCATTTCTTTCATGTGTATTAATTACCTGATGTCAAATGTGTCAAATGGGTTGGTCAAAAATTACAAGTAATTTCAAGTGCATTCAAATAAGTTCCTCTCCCAGTCTCTCTTGGCACTATGTGTCTGTATTCTCTTAAGAGCCTCCAGCATTGCCCATTCATTTTTTTAGATCCTCCTACTTGCTCTCACTTCTCTCAACCTGTATGTAGTTGCTGCAACCTGCATTGGCACAAACTTAGTTCAGCAGCAGTCTAGCTACAGGGAGTGTAGTTACTGTTCTGAGGACTGGATGGCTGACTTGAGATAGAAATAAACTAACTTCTTTCATCCAACCACCCATCCTTACTCAATTATACGGAAAAAAAATCACATAAAACACCCCTGCATCCCAACTTCTTTTTATTCTCTCCATTAGCAGTACAGGGATGCAGAAGTTAATTTTTCATGTTCCATGACAAATAGGACAGCTTGAATATAACCAGATTGATGATAAGAATCATTTTGAAATACCAGCTTTATGAATTAACTTCAAATGATTGTAACCTTCCGGTCATGTTCTATATAAATTGCAACAAGAAAAAAATCTTTTACATATTTTTACCACCTTTGGGTATATGTAATCATCCCTTCTTGTTGGCTTAGAAATACATTTTTTTTTTCCCTCTGACTGACTCAGAATGTTTGCCATGAACCCTGTCTTCTGTCATCTTCTATTCACGTTTCTGTGTATTAGAAACGCAGCTTCCTTATTTATTCTTATATTATTTCTTTTCACATTAGCTAAGCTGCTAAGTATTTCTGTTCACTTTTAAAATCAGCTGTCCGTTCTGGAACATCTTTATCATAATTAGAAAGTTGTTTTGCATTCTTTCCTCACTTTGCGTCTCATAATAGCATTATTTTTCATTTTCCTTCTGGTTAATAGAAGTCTGCAATTAAGTAGGACTGCAGTCATAAGCATCTGACTTCTCAAATACGTGGAAATTTTCTATTCTGAAATATAATCTTATTCCTACTTTTTTCTGTCAATGTTCATTTTTTATCTTTGTAAATTACAACATTTAACTCATGTTCTCTCACTGAATTAGTTATTACACTGCAGGCTTCCCAACACTGACAACCATTGCAGATTTTTCAATCCAGTCAGAATAACTGCAGTGTTGCTGCTGTGAATCTCTTGCTGTTAGCAGGTATTTTGACAGAAAACTGCACAGTGTTTTACAGCATTAATAAATGAATAAAACTTAATTTTCACACATTCAGATATGTGTGCAGTTGAGTATGAATTACAGTTTACTCATTCTTTATTATCCGTTCCTAATCTGTTTTGTATATTGCAAATCGCAATTGAGGGAGCTGCAGTTTAAGGCTATACCTCACAGCAAAAAATGGATTGAAAAATCAGCTGAGAAATAGCTATTTTCTAACAGTTATATAGTTAGACTACAACAAGCTGGTGCCTCTTACTGAAGCTCTTTTCAAAGGTGTGCATTCTGCTAGTCTAAATTCATTCAGCTGAGGCTGCCCTTTCATTAACAGTTGTGGGCAGATGACTTCTCCCTCAGATGAATTTCCAGATAACCAGTTTGGGACAGGAAAACTTAACTAACTTCTACTTTTTTTTCTACTTTTTCCTTGTCACTGTGTCATGGTTTTATGATTATTTTTCTTTTTGTTATCAGTATTCCACATCATAATACCATGAAGGGCACTGAGAGTTAAACAGCTGATGCTTCAGTTCTGTGGGCAGTTGATATTTCCAGGTACCTGGTTCTCAGAAGAGAACAACTACATATGCCAGAAAACTTCCACTGTTCTGTTTCCCTTTTCTGTTTAGAGGGAAACATAAAACTTCTTGCAAGTCAGAAGACTTCCCTTCTTTTACTGCTCATCTCTGTGGTGTGTGCTGCCTAGCCATCTTGCCTTCAGCATTACAGTGAGGTCTTTAGTTTTGGATGCATTCTCTCTCATTTTTTTAAATTTATTAGCTTAAATTCCAATTATATTGTATTATCTTTCATTCTACTATAATATTTAGTAAATTAGTTTCTCCCTTAGCTCATTGCCGCTGTCTTGTTTTTAGGGCCATCTTGTTACCTTTTCCCCCTTTTTCCTTTACTCCTTTCCAAGAGAATGGATCCGTGGGTCCCTCCACTCCAATTAGTTACAGAACTGGGCCAAACCAGCCCTTAAACTGTTGACACACTGCTACAGACAAAAAACAACAACAAAACTGTATGAAGGACTCCCAGAATGTCTTTCACCTTTTCAGGTTAGTTTGTAATATATTTTTAAATTATAATGAATTGTTCATGTGTTTTTTCCTTGCTTATATCTGACATCCTTCTCCACTAACCAGGAATTTTTCATTGAGAGAAGATGAAACAACTCCCTGTAGAAGAGGTTGAGGAAATATTAGAAAATATGTGTTTTGGAAATAAAAAAATTTATCTAGGTGAATAGTTTGTCTTCTCATGCAACAAATATTGATTGCGGGGTAACTCCTCATTTCAAATTTCAAGATGGAATGAGGAGAATAGCAGATGAGCTATGGGAAGCGTCCTCTGCAATCTCAAATTTCTAGGCACACAAAGCCTAGAAGAAGAAGTCGCTGAACCTGATAAACCTGTTACTTTTGAAAACAAGCTTAAGTCAACAGAGTAAGCGAATTCAATCTTGAATTTATTTGTGCTGCAGTGCTTTAGGCTAGTGTTTCTCAAATACTCTTCCTATCAAATTGTTTTCTTCTAATTTTCTGCTACTGCACACTTCCACTAAGATGACTGCTCAGCCTCTTCAGTACTTGGCTGTCAGTTCACAAATTATAATCTAATTGCTAAAAAAAAAAAAAAAAAAAAAAGCTTCTCTACAGAATTAAATTACATAGTTATTAAATATCTGAAAATTAGCCTAATTGCAGCTGTGGAAATACTACAAACTTTACTAATCTCTAAAATGAGATTTGCAACATTATAAAATAAATTGTCAATAGTAATACTTAATAAATAAAGAGAATGTATTTTATAAACATGTTGGCATTCTTTGAATATGGGAATCTTGAGCTTCTAGTATTATTTTAGATGAAATTACAATACCCACAGATTTTAGTTCTCATCATGTTTAGACATGCTGTACACTTGTGTACAGCAAGTAGTGAAGCTATTAGTGTACCTGAATACACACAATGTTAAAGTTGCTGCCACAGTGTTTTAGGTTGCTGCTTAGGCAAATGAATGTAGATACCATCTCGAAGGAATTGTTACGTTCCCTAGGAAATTCCAAGATCTTGGTCTTTGTGTGACTGCAGACAGACATAATTTTAATTCTGCTACTTCATTTCAGAGAATATTGGTTTTGCTGTGTTTGCACAAATTATCTTATTAAAGTAATAGTGGATTAGCAAGAGGAACTAGGTATAGAGTCAAGAACAGTATCTGTATTTTTCTGATGGAAGTCCAGCAGATTTACTTGTGAATTCTCAACTTCTTTTCACTACGTTGTTGTTCTTAAAATGCAATCTTGAAGTATAATAAGGAATCTTGAAATAATATAAACAATCTAACTGACCATGATCCTATTAAGTTCATATTCTCAACTTCTTCTTATAGTATTTAAATATCTAATTGTTTAAAGTGTTTTGAGTTGCAAGAGATACAGACCAGATTTATCAGGAACTGCAAGTCTAGCATGAGATATCACACTTCATTGGCTACTGTTGACTCTGCAATGTAATTTGACAGGAGGGCAGGTGAATGATCTCTCCTGAGATTTGTACCACTGTGCTTCAGACTAGCTGAAAAGAAATGTGCAAAGAAACAAATCAAGAAGCTTGCTTCAAGACTATTGAAGCTGTGTGAAAGTTTGTGGGTTAGTTTTCATTTGACTAAATATAAAACTTTTTTTTCAGGGTTTAGCATCTAAATCAAAACTGAAAGTGAAAAAGTAACAAATGTAGCAAAAAAAAAAAAAAAAAAGATTCAGTCAAAATAGGTGTTTTGAATACTTTTGCAGTAAAATATTGTGTATTTGAATAGAATTGGAGACCTCATGTAACTACGTGCTTTTGTTTAATAATTTAAATTTCTAAATTATTTAAAACTTTCTTTAAAGAGTTCTGCTGATGGGAAAAAATGACTATGGCCTTAGTAACTTTCTTGGAAGGATTAACATTTTAATGAAAAAAAAAAAAAAAAAAAAAAAAAAAAAAGTATTTATGTAGTTATTTCAGAGTAGTTCAGCTTCGGCATGCAATGTTCACTCCTGTCAGCATTCTAAGTAAAAATTCAGAGTAATCTACATTGTATCTCTTTTAGGGAATATATAGACAAGAAATAAATTACTGTTTACCTCTCTGTCACTAAACTGACTAAGTTACTTTTTGTTCTTCATTTTTTCCTTGAACTACTTTCCATTGTTTTAGGTATTGTGGTTCTCTTAAATTCTGTTCACTACTGCAAAAAAAGTGATTGTGAAAATCTGACTCAGAGCTTCTTTTTCTTCAGTGACAAGTTAATAAGCACAGACTCATAACCAAGTCTGTTTTCACTTCATTCCCCATTAAAAAACAAAATATTGCTGGCTTGAAAATTTGGAAGAAAATCTCTTGATGATAAATTACTGAATTGTTTTTGCAGTGTATTTTGTCAGAAACAAGCTCCTATTAAGAAATGTTTATTTCTGGTAGTGTAAAGAGGCAGAACAGCAAATTCAAATGCTAAAAAAAATCAGAGATGTGTTGTATCTTCAAATTTTTGAAAGACAAAAAA
Source organism: Phasianus colchicus (assembly GCF_987193195.1). Taxonomy (NCBI): domain Eukaryota; kingdom Metazoa; phylum Chordata; class Aves; order Galliformes; family Phasianidae; genus Phasianus; species Phasianus colchicus. The sequence goes on from NC_143439.1 coordinate 45,718,779, forward strand.
TTCAAAGCTACTTCAAACTACAGCTCTGTCTCACAGAGCTCCTGAGAGCAAAGTTTTCTATGCAGAATAGTCTTATACTAAGCTGGAATTTTAAACTGATGATTATTGAAATATTCCAGTGTAAGAGCAGTGGAGGAAAAAAAAACCTGTTACTTAAGTGTATATGAGCCACCTGGAAATAACTGCAATATGGAGCTCTATTACTTCTCTCTCAAAGGCAAAATCCATCTTCACTTCATTTGTATTTTGACCTAACCTAGGTTAAAATATATATATATCCAATCTCGATTAGCACGCGTGCGCACGCATGTGTGTAAAAGAATAGGAAAAAAAGGGTTATATATAAGAATAGAAAAATATATATGTAACCAATAATGAAATAAGAATGGCATTCTTTCACTTGTTAAGAAATCTTATCATCTATCTTCTCTCTCCCCAGTATGATCTGTCAATATAATTTCTGTGTTTCCACGATATATATAATTCACACACATTTCCAGGCAAGTTTTTCATTTCCTATGTACTGTTAGAGCACAATTTCTTTTTCTTTGAAAATAATAGAAAAATGGTGCCACTTGGGGACTAAAGCAAAGCACAAAATAGATCTACAGCAATGCGTTCTGTCTGACATCAAACTGTGCACGAACAACCTGCTAACAAGCAGGAAAATGAAGAAGTGGCCTAGAGGTCACTTCACAGTTCAGCTTTTTACTTGTCACTGAATGGTCCTGTGGGAACCCGCTGGATCATGGAAGACAGCTCACAGTTAAAGGTGTCAGGCTAGAATGGAAGGCAAAGCAAAAGCTGGATAAAAGCTCTAGGATTCTGCAGGAGATATAACAGCTGCATAAAGATCATACACATACAAAAAAAAAAAAAAAAAAAAAAAGTATTTGAGTTTCTGTGTAAAGAGGAAATCTTAGGCCACACAGAACTACGGAAATGATGTGGCAGTCACTAATTCTACTTGTAAGAATAATGTTTTCCATTCAGATGTGATACTGTATATATTATAGAACTTCTATATTGCAAGTCTACATACTCTATGGGAAAATTACTCAGGTTTATGAACAACTCATATTGACTGCATTGAGGCATTTTTAAGCATGAGGTCATGGGAGGTTGGGGGAGCTGGCAACAAAAATATCTCCGCTTTGCCTGGTTAACTGTCCATTATTTAAATGAGAAAATTATTCTCCTCTCCTCAACCTGTAAGATTAACTGTGCTAAAAAAATAGATCTCTTGTTTTTTGGGTGGGTTTGTTTTGTTTTTAATTCTTCTTTGTCATTTGATGAACTTTGCTCCAAATATATTTCTCCAGTGAATCAAAGGAATGGGCTGGCTTTACGAATTACAGAAGGTCATGTGTGTAGCCTATTCAACAAAATTCAGTAAAACAAATTATGAACCTTTCTTTTAGTGTATTGCTGAGATAAATGACAATATAGTTCCATGTTTCAGAAGTACTTTAAAGAGTTGTTTAAGGAGTTTAAGTCTTCAGCGGCTTTGATTCTCTAATAGACTTTAATCAGGCTGAGATGACATCTGTGATGGACAGTTATTTATTTAGCACCATATTTGGGAGCACAGTGAACTTTCTTCAGTATCTCAGGATGCAGCAAGCTAGAGTTAGTAGCAGGGCTGGGGGTGCATACCATTATGAAAAGAACAGCTCTGAAGAGCACTGCAGTGCTCTAAACAAAATAACAGTTCCCTGAAATTTTCACATGATTGCTTAATCTTTTTCTGTTCATTTTTAGAATTAATCAGTTGCACATAAAAACAATTGAAACGTTTTTCAGCAACTGTCTGGTTTTTGCAAGGTCCAATAGAACGAATCTCATCCTAACCTGAAGAAATGGAATGGAAACTCAAGACGCCTCTTTCTCTGTGAAGTGATTACAAGATTAGTATCTTCATGATATTCATCAAATGGGAAAAATATATCATCTCTTAAAGTCATTTGCAGCACAAAAATAAAAACAGATTGTATCTACTGATGCTGTTCAAATGGAAATTTTAATTAACATGGTTTCTAGAGGTCACTAAGAGCTCAGTTTTAGACAGGGGTGGATTTTATTTTTATTTATTTATTTATTTTAATTTTTGCCTGTCTGGAAAACTCCCATTTTTTATCAGAGCTTTGCAGAAATTGCATCATCTTCTTAAAAAAATTTCCAGATCTTCAAGCTTCAATTCTCTAGAAGACAAACAAAAATACAGCAGCTCAGGAAACAGAGAAGAAAACAGGTTTACCAGAAGAGAATGCAATCCCTGAATGGTTTGTAAATGAGAGGACCCACAAATTTCAGGCACAAATTCTCCCTCTTCTGCCTTATCAAAGTAAAGGTTATGACCACAAAACTTTGCCCTCTCCCACCCAGAAACATCCATATGTATACGTGTATATGTCTGTATATATTTTTTTCAACAGAACAGGACTTTCAGCATGTAACAAACAATCAACAAACAACAAATCAAAAAAAGGAGTTACAGCGTCCCTCACACCCTGGTGATCCCACTGGTGTGGGATCTCAGCTTATTGAACTACAGTGCTGGCATTTGTGGGTATCTTATGTTTTTCCACTAATGTAATTGCAAAAAGTTGACAAGAAAAAAAGTGGTAGAGGTGGATGCAGCAACTGCATCAATATGCACTAGTGCATGTCAGAAATATCTTACTAAACCAGAGACCAGATGACATGATCTTGCCAAATTCATCTTACCTCTATCTCTCGCTCTCCAAAATAGATAATTAATAGAACCATAGATGGTTTGAGTTGGAAAGGACCCTTAAAATAATCTAGTTCCAAGCCCCCTGCTATAGGTAGGGACACCTCCCTCTACACCAGGTTTCTCAAAGCCCTATCCAGCCTGGCTGTGATTGCTTCCAGGGGTGTGCATTCACGACCTTGCTGGGCAACATGTTTTAGTGCCTCGCTACCCTCACAGGAAAGAATTTCTTCCTAATATCTAGTCTAAATCTACTCTCTTCCAGTTTAAAATCATTTCCCCTTGTCCTGTTGCTACATGCCCTTCTATAAATTCCCTCTCCACGTTTCCTATAGGCCCACTTCAGGTACTGGAAAGCTGTCGTAACGTCTCCTTAGAGCCTTCTCTTCTTGAGGTTGAAGAGCCTCAGCTCTCTCAGCCTGTTCTTGTAGGGGAGGTGGTCGAGCTCTCTGGTCATTTTCACGACCCTACTGTGGACCTGCTCCAACAACTCCATGTCCTTCTTGTGTTGGGGGCTCCAGAACTGGACGCAGTACTCCACGTGGGGTGTCACGAGAGCAGAGTCACTTCCCTCAAACTGCTGGTCACACTTGTCTTGATGCAACCCATGGTACTGTTGGCTTTCTGAGCTGCAAGCACACATTGCTGGCTCACGTTAAATCTTTCATCAACTGACTCTCCTAAATCCTTCTCCTCAGGGCTGCTCTCCAGCCATTCTCTACCCAACCTGTATCTGTGCTTGAGATTGCCCTGACCCAGGTTCAGGATCTTGCACTTGGCCTTTTTGAACTTCATGAGGTTGACTTGGGTCCATCCCTCAAGACTGTCTTTGTCCCTCTGGATAGCATCCTTCTCTCTAGCGTGTCATCTGTAAACTTGCTGAGGGTGCACTCAATTCCACTGTCCATATTACCTACAAGATGTTAAATAACACCATGCCCAACACTGATCCCTGAGGAACACCACTCGTCACCTGTCTCCACTTGGACATTGAACAATTCAGAAGAATCAACCTGCTAATTCCTAAATTGTACACAGGAACTATCTGACAAAGCACTAACTGACCTGAGGAAAATAGTAGTCACTCAGTCCTGTGCATCTGACTAAGATGAGCTGTTTTTCTGTTTCTATTTCATTACCTTTATCTTTGAATGTATTTCAACTTCTCACCTAGTTGTTATTCAATTTGTGATTTAGTCAGTGATGAAGATGGAAAAATTGTTTCATAGGATTCTGATGCCAGTCACTGTCCAATATAATGTGTCAAAGAGAGATACAAGACAGCTGGTTGTTTGATAACTACGGCACTGAATGGAAGATAGCTTCACCAATGTAGTACTGCACAGGTACTCCCTGGAAGTTAGGTTATAGCCCCTTACCAGTGCTTTAAGAAGTATGCTTGCAGTATTCCTGCATGTGATTGCTCTGTGTCTTGCATACACTTCATACTTCAAACTATATCTAGCCACCTTCACATGCACTAGCAAACCACTGGAAGTCAAGATTCTTCAAGTTTCTGACTACCAACAGCATGAGACTTTGTAGGTTGTGTTATGCAATGCAAGGCATATAGAAACCATAAGTATAACAATTTCAGCCTTGTAATGTAAAGAAGTTATAAATTAAATGCACTACAGCATGTTTTTTAACGGCTTGCACACTAGTCTGTTAGAAATGCCAGATAAGGATAATACTATGCATAAGCTCATAAGAAAACAAAAATATGTTTTCTTTTACTGTTCAAAATCTTTTATTGAAAACTTGATTTTTTTTCTCCTGATGTATGACTACAGAAGTGTATGAATCAAAGATGTAGGTGTAAATCAACATATGCTTACCCATCACTGCACTCTAGTAATTACATGGAGGAATTATTATTGGATAATGTTTTTTAGGCAAGTTTCCAAAAGCAGAGCAGTGCTAATAATGTCATTTAAAGTCAGGGTTACCTTTATGGTTCCCAGCGATGCATATTTTTTTGAGTAGCTAATAATTCATTAATGTCATTTCACAGCTAAAATACTGAGTAGTGTTTGACCTTCTGCTCTTGTCCCATTACAGGTAGACTGGTTTTATTTGGCCAGGTCGTGGTTGTGAGCATTTAGCAGCCTGTCAGTGGATACCAGGCAATGAAAGGATGAAATGTCATACTTCTGAAAACTACAGGAAAGGCTTTTTTGCTGCAGATCAGTGAATAAGGTGTCATCCAGACTGAAAGCTTCTCACAAGGTTAAAAATAATACTCCATTTTATACTGAGAGTTACAAGTAAAGAAAGAGTTCTCACAGCTTAGATGTGATTTTAAATGAGTTTGAACAAATGTTACAGAGGAATAAGAATATATGTCAGAAGGCCTTTTTTTTTTTTATAAAACATGGATTATTTTAAAAACATAGACACTGAAATATTTTAGATGAGATCAGATTGATCAATGCAAGGTGAAAAAGAAAAAGGATATTCTGAAATTTTCGAAGACAAACTTTGTAAATTTGACATGTAAACACTGAAAAAATCTGTCAGTGTGTTGTACTCTACTAAGTTTGATGTCGAATCCCAAATCAAACTTGAATAGTTCGTACGGCATAAAATGAAAATTTATTTGTAAATGCAAATAGACTGATCTGCTATGCAATGAAGTTGCTGGGAAATTGTCTTGCCTATAATGTCACCAGCCAACTGAGGTAGGCATACAAAGTGACACAAGGAACAGAAGGCATAAACAGAAATTTATTGATGTAAGAAGAAAAAGTAATCATAGCTTATGGTTTCACACATTTCAGAAGCTCTGAGGCAGTCTGGGACAAGATTATTAATAAAAAGTAAAAACAGACCTGAAGTCAGTGAAGTCTGCTTATACAGCAAAATCCTGAAGCCCTGTTAACTTCATTGTCTGAGACTTGAATTCCACGTGCCTACCATTCACAGCAGCAGTTCCTATTTTTTAGCACTCATGACTCCTTAAATTAGCTACAGCTGGCCCTAGCTTGGGGCCTAGTAGCTTCCAATTCTCAGGAAACAGCTGATGCATTTTTTGTAAATCAAGCTGCCAAAGGCAAGCAATTGCTTGTCCTTTTCCTGTCTTAGATGTGAGGGTCCTTACCATCAAATGATAGCAAGAAGAGAAGGGGGGGGGGGTGAATAAGAAGAGGCTTTTTTCATATTTTAGGGAATTAGCCATTCCTTGCTATATTCATCCCTAATTTTCTAAGATACGACCTGCCTATTTCTATCCTATCATGTCCTGAAACAGGTGAGTGAAATGTAAACATTAGTATTAGTTGTTTGGGTTTTTTCTTTTTAGTTTTTTTTTTTTTTTTTTTTTTGGGGGGGGGGGGGGTTGGTTTGTTTTGTTTTGTTTTTTGTAAATGATGCCTTACAAAAAGGGCATTTCACAAGGGTCGTACAGCAACCACCTTCATACATATGATGGTGTGGTTTAAAACCCTCAGCTGAAATCAGGTCTGATTTGTAAGATAAACTCAAACAAAACTTCTAAAGGTGGTGAGGAAAAATCAAACGGTTTGGTGAAAAGAAAATGTGGATGAAATGCAGGTATATTAAATTCAAACTAAAAGCTACCTCTCTTGGTCTAGACAGCTCTTTAAACACATGTATCACTTACTGAGAGTAAGCAATCTGATAGGCTTATTTTATGGGAAAGTTCTAGTAACTTAATTTGCTAATTGAGCTACAATGCATAGGCACTATTTCCATTAGGGTCTCTTTGACTTGTAAGTCACATGTAAAGTTAATGTGGCAACAATAATTTAGTTGCGATAGAATAAATGTTAGCATGCATTTGGCAGAGTTCTGAAGTGATTGTGTATCCATTAAGATGTAGACAAGTGAATGAATGTATTAACCAGAACACGTAAGGAATGCTTAAAGTATGCTTTAAACTTTAAAATCAGTAAGAACGTATTAGCTTTTGTATTTTAATCAAGTTTTGCTATGCCAGGCCATTCTGGTGGCTAGCTTTTGTGGACAAACTTAAGAGTGTGAAGCCAGATAGCAAACTCTTGGGAGCAAGAGTAATTCATAGTCCTCTAAAATAAGGAAAACTTGAGATGAAATAATTTAAATATCTGTCTCAGACACAGAGAAGAAATGGTGAAACTGTTGATTTTTGGGGGATTTTAAAATATTCCATATGACATTTTTACTGTTTTCTTTTATTAAGGTATGAATTGACTGTTGTACCATTTTGGCTTTAATTAGTCCCTGTGTTTCTCTTATGTCTGAGTTGTGGCAGCCATATTTTTATAGGAAAATGTGATATAAATGTTGTTTTCAAATTCATTGTCTGGGCCTGCTGAATAAGGTTAATTGATCTGAGTACAATAGAATGCAACCTTAGCAGTCTAGACTACTTTTGTCCTGCTCAGTTCCATCACCCACAAGTCCACCAATGAAAAAAATGATTTAATTTTCTTCGATATTGTCTCATTTGGCTATATATAGTAAAATGGTGAATACAAGTATTCTGTTTGTAATTCTAAGTATTGCAGATATTATCATTGCGTGTTTCTTGCTTGATTTCTTTTTTCTTAATTGTTAAGTCTGTTTCTTCTTAAAATGTACCTCAAATACATTTATTTGTTGCAGTCTGTAGTAGGAGCCCCCATTTTACTATGTTTATAGTTCAAGTGCATGATTCCTCAAAATGTTTGAAGATTTGTATAAGAGTATAAATAAACTTTGAATGTGAAATCCATATTTGAAATACACCTAGTACAGAAAATTTTGAGTAGACTACAATACAACAAAGGAATGGTAGAACACTGGGAACTGGGGCTGTTTAGTCTGGTGAAGAGAAGGCTGAAGTGAGTCCTTATTGCTATCTTTAAATATCTGAAAGGTGATTGCAGCAAGAGTGGGGTTGGTCTCTTCTCACAGGTGACAGGATGAGGGGAAATGGACTTAAGTTGCGCCAGGGTAAGTTTAGGTTGGATATCAGGAAAAATTTCTTTATAGAAAGAGTGGTTAAACACTGGAATAGGGTCACCGGGGAGGTGTTTGAGTTACCATCCCTGGATGTGTTTAAAAACTGATGGTGCTCAGGAGCATGATTTAGTGGTGAGTTGTTGGAGTTATATGGTTAGGCTGCTGTGGACTTGATCTTTAAGGTCTTTTCCAACCTGAGCAATTCTATGATTCTAAGTACTTTATTAACAATGAACTCTCCTATTTGGATGCATGAATGATGAAGAAAGAATACAATACAAATACAGTAACACAAGCCCTATAAAGTTGAGAGTTTCAGAAGCTCTTAATGTCTTCTTTAGTTCTGAGTACATCCAGTGGCAAAAGTAGTTCAATTTCTTAAACATTTAGCGTTAAATATTTTTGTAAAACAGAAGTTCTATTTTGCTCACAAAATGCAAATATTAGTGCATTAAATCTTTATGTACAGTATCATAATGATTTTAATTGCCAGTAAAGCTACAAAACCTCTGCAGTATGATGTTAAAAACATTGGTAGCTGTTTCATCAAATAAAAAATGCAATAAGACATTTACCTTTGGAAGTACTGAAATAATTGCTGTTCTTAAAACGTGCATTAAATCTGCATTGTGAGTATCAGTAAGTCTCAGAGAAAGCAAAGCTACTTAAATTGTAGGACTTGGCCGCACTTTAGAGAACTTCTTTTTATAGTTCTTGCGTAATATACTAATGTCTGTCTGACCACATTTATAGAAAGCAAAATTCTTTTTTTATATTGAGTTCTATATACTTAACTGATTTCTACTGGAAAAGTAAAGACAAAAAGACAAAACAAACCATACCATGTCCTAACATAATTTTTACTTAGAACTGTTTTCAAGCTATCATCATTTGAAAATGAGTGGAATATATGGTAAGGTAACTTATAATCAAAATTCTTTAGTAAATTATTGCTTCAACTTTTACCTTCTATTTTTATTATATTCTGTCTCAGTTTTTAATAGCCTGTTCAATCATTAACTGCATCTGAAAGAATACTCTAAAGTGAAATACAGCCCTATAAAGCCTTCTAGCCTACAGCATATTCAGCAAAATCATGTTAAAAGCTACAAGCTAAATTTTTTAACATCAGTGCTAACATTTCCGATAAAGAGGGTTCAAAAGAAATGTCCAGCAAATAAGCTTTTCAGTATAAAGATGAATGATTTTTAAAACACTGTAAAGACTATCATGAGATGTTATTTCTTTTCATCTGTTTAAAATCTTATTACAGATCATTCATATCTATATCACACTTCAACATGCATAGAAATCAGTATGTTTTAACTCCACTCTTAGGATTTGTTTTCCGTAAAGGCAGAGCTGGGAAGAAATAACATCTCTTTTTCACAGCAATGAACCAGACAACAGTTCAGCATGACTGACCAGGGCTGCCCCAAAGAAATCAGGAGGATAGAAAAGTATTTTTGTTTTACTGGCAGAAACGTGAAGCTTACTCAGCAGTTGATAATATAATTATGATACATCTTCACAAAGAATTATAGGATTGTTAAGGTTAGAAGGGGTCCCTGGAAGTCATGTGGTCATCCACTCTTGCTCAACCAGGGGCACCCAGCACAGGTTGCCCAGGATCGTATCCAACACAAGTTGGAACAAATGTTTGTAAAGCCAAAAAAACAGGCTGATGTAGTATGGCTTCCAGTCTAAAGCCAATGGAATCATTCAGTCTGAATCTGCCTTTAAATTTCTAGCAATATTTCCTGGCTGTTGTACAAAGAAAGCATAACAGCTCTTGCAGTTTTGCATTAAATAATATTTGGTGAGGTATAAGAGACCTTTGAGTAGACAAGGTATTGCAAAATCTTATTGACTCATTTGCATTATTTTTAGTCTTGTGTGTCACAAAATCCCTCAAGGCTGTCAAAGTCCGGGTATGCCTCTGACCACCCTGTCCATTGCTTTCCTGACTTTTTAGAGTCACCAAAGCAAAATTTTTCCCTCTGCAATTCCTTGTGATGGAAGCTCATAAACCTGGAAAGCATAGCTTCTATGGGGGCTGCTGGAATATTTGGGCATTTAATGAGATTCACAGGTTGGCCTTAATTTTGAGTAAGGAAAAGCTCGTGTAAGTCCATGTAAAATCATGCTTACGTCAAGTCAGATTACAAATATAAAATCTTCAATTTTTAAACAGCAGAATAAACCCAACAACAAATCTTCAGAGGAGGTGGTGTTCATTTAAAAAAAAAAAAAAAGAAAAAAAAGAAGAAAAAAGCACAAGCAGAGAAACCCTCTGTAATTACCTACATTTCACTAAGATCAGATCCAAGAGATATCTTGACCTGTCTTTCTTTGGATGTTTGGTTCATTCACTTCATCAGAATTTCAGATGTCTGAATGTATCTGAGGTTGTAGTCAGAAGGCAGACTGCACTCCTGCTAAAATAAATCATCATTTGCAGAAAACCCAGTTTTTTTTCTAGTTTCTAGCAAACCCAGTTTTTTTTTTCTAGTTATCCTGTCTGAAAGACTTAATGTCAACTCTTGAGACATACTAAAATTGTACACCAATAAAAAGAGTTAGATTGTAATGTAATGAGCACCGTTATAGCTATTGTTATGCAAGCAGAAATACATTATATTATCATGGTTGGACTCAATGTTCTTTAAGGTCTTTTCCAACCTGAGTGATTCTATGATTATTAGAGTTACATGAGGGCTGATCCAAAAATAATGCCTCCTCTTTCATGATGTTGACCCACAACATCAGAGGCTTATTTTGGTGGCATGGTAATAGAAGTTGAACCTTCCTAACAGTATTCTATTACATTTTGATGTGTATGATAACGTGGGCAATTTTTTTCCTTGCAACAATGGTGTCGTAGCAGTGCTCACATCCACTGATGCAGTTTTTTTACAGGTGCAACACACAGGCTCTTGTTCATCACTGGTGAAAATGCACAGCTATCATTGGTGACTGTGTTGAAAAGTAGTGTTTTGTAGCTGAGAATTTGTTTATCAAATAGTGTTGTTGTGCTCTTTCTGTTATAGTTTCCATGGAAATATAGTAGCAGGCATTAATCTTGGAGAGATCTACATGTCTGCCTGCAGTATTTAGCTTGTGTCTAGAGTATTAGAAGTGGATCAGTTATACTGGAATCTGAGTTTGTTTCTGCTCAACTTAGCCATGAGGAACTGTAGAAGTGTTAAGAATTGTAAAGGTGTTATAGAACATTCAGAAAAAGAAGCTTTAGATATCACATTGATCCTGAAACCATCTGTTCATTATGACTGTGAAATACTTTGAATAATTATAACCTACCACAATTTGTAGTGTGTTTTATCACAAAATCCTTACAAAAAAGATGTTTTTATAGAACAAATTCTGCTTCTAGGAAAGGAAACACTACTAAGAAAATAATTTTTGTTATGAATATTGGAGAAAACCACACTAGAGAAGTTGCTGTAAATAATCTTGTTAGTCATCAGTCTACAATGTCTTTTTACTTGTGAAAATAGAATGGGCATGTCAGTAGCAAATAGAAAATTTTAAGTAACAAAATCTGTTTTTGTAGAAAAAAACTGAAGTTTCTGCTTAGAAGTAAAGATGAATGAGAGGAAAAAGCTAAGAAAGTAAAAACATCTATGCTACGCTAATGTATAATTAGAAAAATAATAAGAATTTTTGCTTTATTGGCACTGTTCATTCACAGATTAATTTTTCTTTTTCCTCACAGCCTCTCTATGAAATTTTCGGTTATAAACATTTTATAGGCATTGATAGTTGTTAGATATTATATCTGTTACTAAAGTAAAAACACATTTTTTTTTTTTCACCTGACATTGTTGAAATGACAGTGAAATACATGGGTAACCACCATGAAAGATTATCTCAATCAAAAATGCTCCAAACATGATTTATTGTTTCAATACCTGTTGTAAACTTCATAACGGGCACTTAGAAGGTATTCTCACAATAGAAGCAAGGTAAAATGATATTCCACAAAGATGTGTTTGAAGATAGACAGATGACCACCTGACAAAGGTTTGTTGTGAGAAGTATAACTTCACAAATTGTTTTACTCCTTATAGCAGCATGATACTCTATCTGTTGGCAGTCTTAATTTATTTGCAGTTGTGACCTTTCAGACTGAGGAATGTTATTCCACAGGGATCTGAAAAATAGCTTGAAAACAGAAGAAATACTTTTTTTTTTTTTTTTCAAATATTTTGCTTCAACTCTCTGTCAATGTTTCTTTCAAGTATTGTAGAAAATGTTGCAAAGCTTTTCTTCTGGAAAATTAAAAAAAAAAAATGTTTAAACACTATCTCTGTATTTAAATCATTGTGAAATGAAGTGAAGTAATTTAGATGTGTTGTAGAGAATATGATACTACTAGAGATGGACGAAGTATTTTCTTTTGAATGCATCACAATAATACACACGCACTAGAGATTTATATACTTTTTTGAGATCCTGTGATTTACTTAGGTTTTGTAATTAGGTATAAATTTCTTCATTTTTTTGTAGTTGGCATGACTAGTTCCAGACAGTGATGTCATATTAACTCCCACACTTACATAGAGCTACCTGACTGAAATCCTTGAATGCTGCTAGTTGATTTAAAAAAAAGCTTCCCTTCCTTTCATTGTCAGTAAGAACATTTTGTTTGATTTGGTTATAACGAGAAGTAAATCTGCATAGTAAGTCTTTAGTAGCTTGACTGGTAATAGTTTCCTTAGAAAACATTTTGCTTAATGGAAGAATTTAATATATTTTTTCCTACACTTTTTTGCTTTTTATTTTCTTCCAAACTTCAGGGGAAATTTTTAATTATCTGAATTTTATTCTTTTCCTTAAATATCTACAGACACCGCAGAACTGCACATACCATGATAGAGAGCTATGAATATCATACCAAACTCAATCTTTAGCATGCAACACTAACTTCAATGCCATGGATTTCTGCTGTGTATGCAAAGGATACTCACTGCTCTGTTTTCACAATTTGCCATTCGTTTTAAGATTTTCAGTGCCATTAATGATTCGTATTCCACCAACCTCAGTTCCCAGATATTCATTGCATCATATCTTGCTCTCTACTTGTTACTTCTAATTTCTATATCTAAAGGCTAGTTCTTGGGTATTTGTGAAATTGTAGTACACCACGAAACATGGAGGAAAATGTTGATTGCCTGAATTACAACTATTTATGTCCTTGCTATCTGCTGTCAAAGAAATTGCAACAAAAATACATCTGTAAAACAGGAATAGAAGTAGATTGATGTCATGCAAATATTAATACAAACTATTTAGATTTGGTCACTGTAGTGTTAAGTAATTGTTTTCTTAAAAGAAAGTTAAATTACATTGTCAGTTATGATTCAGGTAATGAAAATCTTTCAAAATTATTTTTGAGCAATAAATAATAATAAAAAATGTTAAACTATCATTAAAGCTTAATTATAGGATGCATCAACAAATAAATAACATTGCAATGTCAGTCATCTGACTGACAAGACATGGTTATTACCTGCTGAATTCATTATAATGATTTTCATTCAAATGAAATTTCTATATACAGCACATATGCATTTTTAATACATTATTGGGAACAAAATTGGGAATTAATCATTAAACTTTGTATACTGATAGATTTCAAGAATGAGTGAAATCTTTCTTAGGGAAGAGATGATGGCCTACAAAGTACCATTACCTTGAACAGAAGTAGCCATTATAGTCTCCTTCATGTATTTTTATTAAAAACAAGTCAATTGAGCTTGGGATTATTTATTTGTTTATCTGTTTTACCTTATCCACCTTGAGAATGTTCTGAATTAGAAAAACTCTTTCCTTTGGAGTCATCAGAGAAAACCATGGAAAGAACTAGAAATGCTAGGGATCCCTGTAGCTATGATAAGTATGGCATATGGGACGTCCCCAAATACACACCAGCATTCTGGAAATTGGGCAAAATTCAGCTGAAGAACTGCAGGAAGTTTTGATATTTGCACTTGTTATCCTGACCAATGGATAAGTCAGTGATAATCGCTGGAAGCTGAAAAAGCCAAGCATACATTCAGAGCTCCCTGAGATTCAAATAAAAATGTTGGGATTTTTTGTTGTTGTTATTATTATTTATCTCTTTAAATAATAACAAGACCCATTAATTCAACACATCACTGTTCAGAAGTATTTGTTTTAGAGGATATTCAAACTAGATGAAAAGAAAATTGATGGAACCCAGATAGAAACACCTTAAAGAACTGAGTAATTTGATAGCCTCAAGATGCCAGCAAAGAGGAGGTAAATGTTGAGCGCGATTATTATAAACTAAAAATACATATGAACACCAAACCTGTGTATGCATCACCTAGTTACTGAAGGTATTTCAGTGCACTGAATGGTGGCTCTCAGGAAGGAAAAAAATATACCTACATCTGTTTAGTTGACAATATCTCAAGAGCAGTGTTGCTTTGTCCTAATGTCTTTTCCTTATTTCTAAGTGTTTTGCAAGTACACATATGCTGTGTTTATCTTAATATCTCAGATGGCAACACTGAGGCAGTGAATGTTTCAGTGAACAGCAAAGCTTTTCTTCATGTTGAAAGCAGATATTCAGTATGTATTTTGCCTACAGTTGAATTTAATTTTAAAGTGCTGCAAAAATCTGAAAACAATCTGATAGGTTTTGGGGGGAAAAAAATCTCCATTTTGACAATTTTGAGATGGCACAATTACAGTTTTTTGTATCCAATGACAATGCAAGTATCTCAGGAATGCAGAGGCCCCCATATTAATACAATATCCTGCTGTCTCTTTAACAAATCATTAGTTTTCATAGCATCTTACAAGGCTTTTTGTTGGCTTGCTTCTACCTCTTACGTTCTGCAGAAACAATAAGCTGAACATGAAAAAGCTTTTGTGTGCTACACTTTGTAAAGAAGCAGAGCTATATTTATATTGAAAATGTAGGTTGAGAGACATATTGTTAAAAGAGGCGTATGCCTCTGTCTTGTGTGTCACACTGGTAGCCTTAATACTTGAAATGTAACACTTGCTGATGCTGTAAACTAGCTTGTCATCCATACCACCAGAATTCCTGAAGACAACATTAGGTGATACACCAGTTTTACAATGAAACGGTACTTTGCAGAACTCTCCATAAAATCAGTTATACTTGGTAACATCTATTTTTATCTTATTTTTATGGCTTTCTGTGTATACTTAAAAAGCATGTTTTAAAAAAAAAATCCTCTTATATTGTCATTAAATTGAAGAAAGAGACTACATCCTTATGCAGCTGGGGGATAAAACTCAACTCTAAGTTCCTCTGGAACATTGTTCTTTTGAAAGAAGGAAAAGACAGAAACAAAAAAGACTGAGAGAAAATGACTTCCTGATATGTGCTTCTTGTAGCAATAAAATATTAGTGTGGGGGTTATTTTTTGTTTGGTTTTTTTTTTGGTTTGAGAAAGATTGGATTTTATGGTCTTTTTTTTTAGTTTATCCTCTAGATCTTATCATGAATAGCACCACCAGCAACAAAAAAACTCTATTTGGCAGACATTCTGGGATAAAATACATGAAGTAGATCAGAGTTGCAAGCTCCATAAAATAATGCTTTTTGTTCTCTTACTCCTTGTTGAGCTTCAGCTAGTACATTCTGTCCAGTGCAGGGCACTGCACTTCCAGTGAAGACATGAACCTGCTGGGAATATCTAGAAGAAAGTGAGTATAATCAAAGTTCTTTTTTTTTTTTTTTTCCTAGCCTCTATGAGAAAGGACTGAAAGAGCAGGGAATTAAAAAAAAATAATCTCAGAATAGATCAAAATTGTGTTGGCTCTTCTGAACTCAGTCTCTGCTTTGTGTAAGAATGTTTTGTGTCGATTTTCCTTAAGGCGGAAAAAATAATAAAAAAGAGAAGCTGAAGAGTTAGGATTTCTTATGGTATAAAATTTTCTCTAAATCAGCTGTTCTCTGAACAAGTAGCTAACAGACTATTCAAGTGCAAGGGAATGGGAGGGGACAGATTTCTTTATGGGTTCCATTTATAGTGACATTTGAGGGCTGCTTCAAAAGTAATGCTTCCTATTTTATTATGTTGGCCCATGATGTCAGAGGCAACGTTGGCAGTATGGCAGCAGAGGTTATACTTTTCTGCCATTACATTTTGTTGCTGTGTGACAGATGGCAGCAGAAAAACATTCTGACAAAATGGCATCTGACATGGAAGATCATATGAAGCAAACGTGTACCATTGAATTCGTCCATGTGCAAGAAATTGCACCCATTGACACTAATCAACACTGCTGAATTTTAATGTAGGCTAAGCAGTGAATGTGAGCACAGTGAAGTGGTGGGTGGTGCTTTTCAGCTCTGGTGACAGTGGCTCATTTTTACCAGCACCACATGCAAGCTCTTCATTGCTGGTAAAAATGCGCAATTAGGAGTGGTAAATATGTTGAAAAAAGAATTTTTTGTGGCTGAGAATTTGCTCCATCTAGAAGTGTTATTGTGCTCTTTGTTGTAGTTTCCATAGAAATAAATAGGAGGCATTTTTTCAGCAATTTTTCAGCTGTATATGTAGATTTGTTATGAGCAATACCTGTTTGTACTATAATTCTCTAATGTGCTTAACTAAGCTGCAGAAAATTCTGGAAGAAACTCGATCTGCAATGTGCGCAGCCATTTTGACTGTGTTCTTAGCCATATATGCTGTTAGAATTTTTCTTCACTATACAGATTATAGCTAGATTTTTATAAGACACCATTATGTTTCTCTGTGCTATTTGTGATTACTTACTTGATCCCACAACTCTAACTTGATCCTATATCAGATCATTCTACTCAAAAAAAATAACTTCATCCAGAGTAGGTTCATTAATAACCATATTGTTTACTCTAAGATGAAATTTATGAATTAGAAGATTAATTTAATTTAATGGAATACTATAGCTTTTTTTTTTTTTTTTTTTTTTTTGCTGCTGACAGCCTGGGGTCTCTGAGGAGGTCTGCCCTCGATTTATGTCACCTACCTTCACATTCTTTCCTCAGTAAACCATGTAAAATGTTATTAACTACAGTTTGCTTCATCATTCTCTCCATCCAATTTAAATTAATATAGTTTTCAGATTATCAGTCCTTCATCAAGCTCATAAAAGGAGAGAATAGATGTTTAAATTAATTGCGAGCTTGATTATTCATAGTTTTTAATGTCTTCAAGCCCTCTTGTGTAATGGAATGGGAAGTGTGAATGCTTAGGAGAAACCAAAAAAATTAATGTGACACAGATTACTCATTGCAAGTTGTTATTGTAGGAAAGCAGTTACTTAGAGGTTTGCTTTACATTATTGATGTTTAATGTCTATTTAAATAAATCACTATTGTAAAATGACAACTTTAATGAATCATGAAAACATAAAATACTTCTATCTCGGTATTTTTTTGAATCAAATACCCTCAAAATCTCAATGTCTAGAGTGCTTGTAGAAGCGTCATGACATATAACAAAAAAAGTCCATGCTTACATCTGTAATATGTGTGTATGAAACACTTTTAAATCTAATTTCAGTTCAGGAACTCACAAATCTAATGATGGATTGTGCAAATTTTAGGAGGGGACATTAACAAAAGAGAGGCTTTTACCCCTTTGTCCTTCCTGCAATTATTAGCTCCTTCCTTTACCTATGATTGTATATAATTCTTATTCACACTGATCACAGAATCACAGAATGGCCAGGGTTGGAAGGGACCTCAAGGATCATGAAGCTCTAACCCCCCTGCCACATGCAGGGTCACCAACCTTCTCATTTAATGCTAGACCAGGATGCCCAGGGCCCCATCCAATCTGGCCTTGAACACCTCCAGGGACAGGGCATCCACAACCTCTCTGGGCAGTCTGTTCCAATACCTCATCACTCTCTCTGTAAAGAATTTCCCCCTGACATCCAACCTAAATCTCCCCTCCCTCAACTTAAGACCATTTCCCCTTGCCCTGCAGTTATCTACCCTTTCAAAGAGTTGATTCCCCTCCTGCTTGTAGGCTCCCTTTAAGTATTGAAAGGCTGCAATGAGGTCACCCCGCAGCCTCCTTTTCTCCAGGCTGAACAAGCCCAGCTCCCTCAGCCTGTCCTCATAGGGGAGGTGCTCCAGTCCCCTGATCATCTTCGTGGCCCTCCTCTGGACCCTTTCCAACAGCTCCCTGTCTTTTTTGTACTGGGAGCTCCACACTTGGACGCAGTACTCCAGATGAGGCCTCACAAGAGCAGAGCAGAAGGGAATAATCACCTCCCTGTCCCTGCTGGCCACCCATCTTTTGATGGAGCCCGGGATAGCATTTGCCTTCCGAGCAAGGGCACGCTGCTGGCTCATATTAAGTTTTTCATCCTTCAGGACCCCCAGGTCCTTCTCCACAGGGCTGCCCTCAAGGACCGCTCCTTCCAGTCTGTATGGATGCCTGGGATTCCTCTGGCTGAAGTGCAAAACTCTGCACTTTGCAGTGTTGAACCTCATCAGGTTCACCTGGGCCCACCTTTCTAGCCTCTTGAGGTCCCTCTGAATAGCATCCCTTCCTTCAGCTGTGTCGACCGCACCACTCAGCTTGGTGTTGTCAGCAAACTTGCTGAGGGTGCACTCAATTCTGTCATCGATGTCATTGATAAAGATGTTAAAGAGCATCAGTCCCAAGACAGACCCCTGGGGGATGCCGCTCGTTACCAGCCTCCACCTGCACATGGAGCCATTGATGACCACCCTCTGTCTGCGGCCTTTTGACCAGTTTCTTATCCATCGAGTGGTCCACCCATCAAATCCACATCCCTCCAGTTTGGAGATAAGGATGTGGTGGGGGACCATGTCAAAGGCCTTGCTCAAGTCCAGGTAAATGACATCGGTTGCCTTTCCCTTGTCCACCGATGCCGTCACTCCATCATAAAAGGCCACCAGATTGGTCAAGCATGACCTTCCTCTGGTGAAGCCATGCTGGCTGTCACGGATCACACGCCCTTTCCTCGTGTGATCAAGCATGTCATCCAGGATGATCTGTTCCATGATCTTCTCAGGCACAGAGGTGAGACTCACTGGCCTATAGTTCCCGGGGTCCTCCTCCTGGCCTTCCCTTGTAAATGGGAGTGACGTGACCCTTCCTCCAGTCATCCGGGACCACACCAGACAGTCACGACTTCTCAAATATGATGGAGAGCGGCTCGGCAACCACCTCAGCCAGCTCCTTCAGAACCCTGGGATGCACGCCATCCGGCCCCATAGACTTGTACACATTCAGTCTCATGAAGCAGTCTTGGACCTGCTCTGTCCTCACAGCGGGGAAGAATTTACCACCCCAGTCCCCACCCAAAGGTGTAGGGGTGCAGGGCTCAGGGACGGGAGAAGTACTGGAATCCTGGCCACCAGTGAAGACCGAGGCAAAGAACTCATTCAGTACCTCAGCCTTCTCTTCATCCGTTGAAGCCAGTTCTCTTTTTACATTTACCAAAGGAGGTACACTTGCTTTGGTCTGTCTCTTCTAGCCAATGTACCTGTAGAAAGTCTTCCTGTTGTTTTTCACATCCCTCGCCAAGTTCAGTTCCGCCTGCGCCTTGGCTTTCCTGATCCCACATCAGGAAAGATGATGATTCAATTTTTAACTTACATGTTTTAGTATTGAAATATTGTATTTGTTACAGCATGAGTTTCCTTCACTAGCAGTTAATGTAAGTGAACAGGTGAGATTGTATATGTAAATTATTCTGTCTGGAACTTAGGTAATCCTCCTTTATTCATCAGTTTGATCAGAGCTGTCACTTGAGTGCTTTGCCATTTCAATTCAAGCATCTTGGATACTAAGAAACTAGATTCTATCGTAATCCTATTCTAAGAATTAGAACTCAAGTATTAGCTTCAAAGGGAAGAAGGAAGAATAAGAGGAACTAGAACTGTCAAGGGCAAGCAGAAATTTCTACTGTAGTAGTGTTGCTGACTTCCAGTATGCAAAAGGTTTGTTTGACTAAGCATTAAATTTGGAGTTCAGATTCATCTACAAAACTCATCTACAGTGTTTTTATGTTTCCTTCTGCCCAACAGATGTATAAATGGGGCTAGAAAGCATTGTTCTTCCATATTCATGATTTCTTCAGTACTGTTCTCATTTCAAAATATAATTGTGCTTCTGTTGAAAGTTATGTAAAAAAGAAAAAAAAAAAAAGACAACGTAAATATGCCTTCTGATTCCAGATAACACTGAAGGTGATTTTATTATGTTCTGGTTCACCAACTGTGCACCATGTGCTGTGATGAAAAAAACAAAAATGTACAGTGTAAAATTGCTGTCTTACAGTAGAGTACAACAGTTCATAAAAAGAAATTTTCATACTTTAAATAAAAGCATAGAAATGGAAGTATAGACTTAATCATTTATACTGGAATGTTTCCCTTTGCTACACCTGCAAGAGCAAATATATGACTGTGTTTGCAGTATTTTATTCAATATATGACCAAATAACTCCTTCCCAAACATCAGGTGTACATTTAACACGCTATACACAGAAAAAAATGGCAATCCAGCAGCACAGTAAATCCCTCTGATTGCTTCCATAGTGACAATGAAGTGCTTTATGCAACATCTTGAAGTAAATGCTTCAGAAATTTTTTTTTTCAAAGTATATAATGTTAATTCTCTCCTTGTTTCCCCGACACCCAAGACTTCTCCAGGAAAAAGTATGGGGGTTTTTTGTGTGTGTGTGTATTTGTTTTGTTTTGTTTTTCTCTTTCTGGAAAGCATATGCATACATCTTTGTTTTGTTTTTAATATGAATATTTATTATTGTTTTTTTAATGTTTCTAGACTTATTTCAGAAACTCCAATAATTCTATGGGCAGCGAACTGCAAAGAAATATCTTCACAGTAGTTTTTTTAATATCCAATAATATTATATTGCCTATGGGCATTGGGTAAGCACTCTTCTGCTCTGAAAATCAAGAAATTGATTTGTTTTTAAATATAGAAGCTTCTGTAATTACACAGGTTTAAGTCCCTTGTATCTTATCTTGATACTCAGAAGAGACCTTTTGAATGGTCATCGAAGCATAGAATGGTTTTGGATGAAAGGGACCTTAAGGATCATCTAGTTCCAACCTCCTGTTTTGGGCAGGGTTTCAGCTCACAGGATCAGGCTGCCCAGTGCCCCATCCAACCTGGTCTGGGATGCCACCAGGGATGGGGGCATTTATCTGTACAGCCCGTGCCAGTGCCTCACCACCCTTAGAGTAAAAAATGTCCTCCTAACATTTAATCTAAGTCTCCCTTCTTTCAATTTAAAATAATTCCCCTTGTCCTATCACTATCTGTCAGTGTAAGAAGTCAGTCTCCCTCCTGTTTATAAGCTCCGTAAGTAGTGGAAGGGTGCAATGTGATCTCCCTGGAGCCTCAGATATATTTTCATCTGACTAAATTTAGTCAGTTCTAGTTTCCACTTAGACTATGAGACTGTATTGTACAGTAATCAATGAAAATAAATGACTATTAGATTCAGTACAGCGTCAAGTGTTTGACAATGTTTATTATAGCCAAATCTTAGTAATTTATTCATTGCTTTGTGACAGCTAATATATGTTTTTCCATATATACTCAGCCAGAATGTAAATATTAGTATGTTAATATTATATACTATTAATATTATATAAAAATATTTCTATATTAAGATTATATCTAAAATTAAAGGATAATTTCTCTATTGCTCAATGCTATAGATTTGAAGATGACACATCTTTAGATTGTCATCTTTGTTTTAGGTCTTAGTTTTGCTGGAATAACCAAAATAAGTGTATTTTAGCCTTCAATTTTAAGGTAGATTAAAGTAGATTGTTCAATAGATGATTTTTTTAACTTCTTTCTGAGTCAGTATTACAGAGTATTGCTACCTGAAATGACTGAAGCTTTATGCATTTATTTCACCTTAACCACTTTTGTCATCATCATATGAATGTCTCAGCAATGCTCTCTGATTGACTATGTTACACAATCTTTATCAGTTGGTGTAGATCAGTTCGTAGCAGAAATCACAGTTTTTCCTGACTGCATGACCTCTACATTTAACTCTTATTTCTGAATGTCTTGTTTTCGTACATCATTCATATGCAATGAAAATCCATCATATCATTCTTACGGATAGTAGTTCTAACTGCAATACTGATTTTCCATGCTGCTTACTATTCTGTTTTATATTTTCCTTGACTTTTAAACTGTGACTTCAATTAGTATTCAAACTTTGCAGCTAATTATTTCTAATTTCATTAATACTTCAGCTGTTTGGGGTCAAATCCTTTCATTAACCAACATGTATTATGCAAATTCTGATTCTACAAATTTTTGAGTATATTTTCTTCTAGTAAAGAGATAAAAAGCCATTTGAGTAGATTTAGCTTCCTAGTGGCAGCAATCTTCATAAGTTGAAATCTTTCTATGTTCATAGGTCACTTACTGTGTTTTTGCCATAGATAAACAAGTCCTTCTCCACTCTGATAAAATAATATAAAAAATCTTTTAAGTTTGCTAACATTACTAAGTGAGACAAGAAGATAAATTCTTTAAGCAGAAAGGCACTAAATATGAAAGGTTATTAACATCCTAATAGTAAAAATCTTAGACAACCCAATATTTCACTTGGTTTATGACTTGCATCTTGCACCTTGATTTACTTCTGAAGCTATGATAGTCTTCGAGACATTTACTGCTCAGACTTATTTGTATTTGAAAATATGTAAGTATTACAAAGAACTGCCTATATCTATAATAGCCAAATTCTGAAATGGATCTCTCTTTAACTGAAATCAACATAACAAATTATATGTCTGTGCATGAAAAATTATGGGTGTATATATGGCAATATATGTATATATATGCTTCAAGAAAAATAATGTAGAGTTATCCAATTTTTAGCATATTGTAGAACTCAGAGTTAGTTGATTTACACAATATAGGAGAAGCTCATTATAATCAGTTTTTATACAGCAGTGAAATTTTTTGTCTCCAAGAAAGCTGCAATAATTTTTACAATTTAATCAAAATTAATGTGAGGTAGGAACTGTATTTTATCCATCCTCTTCTCCTCCTAGATCAAAGCTTTATGTACATAAAACATTTTGGATTTCCATGGGTGCCAAGGTGAACAATTTATTTTCTCTTTCAGAATTTCTGGTGTATTATACTAGAGTTTGGAATAAATGATTAATCACTGCCAGGATTCTATAATTTAAAATATGAAGGTTTCTACGCATCTCCCATCGCTTCTTCCACCATTCCCCAATATAACCCTCACCTTCCCCCTCTCCCTCCCCCCCCCAAAAAAAAAAAGCACCACCAAGTTTTTCTTTTAAAGATGAGAGGAACAAACAAATTCTATATTCTACAGATCAGAGATTTTGCTTGAACGAAGAGGTTTGGATGTTTCTTTACTGAAATGCAAACTAAAATTCTAATCTGGGCTGATTGTCTTAGCTAAATCTCAGCATAGTTCTAACCCTTTTTTTAATTATTATTTCCATTGATATCTGAAGCTTAGCAGTTTTCTTTTACATGTTTTGTATATAGTGTTTTAATGAAACCATGCTTGTCTAAACATTCAGAAAGCTTAAGATCTGTATTGTCAACAGGTACAAAGTTATTTGAAAGCCTGTTAATGAAAACATAAAGTACTTTTATAATGTACTTGGAAACTTCTACTTTGATATATGTGTCCAGGAACATCTTGCATGTAAACCAAAGTACTGCCATAGGACATGGTGATCTAGTGCATTAATATTCTTTTCTACATTCTGGAAGAAGTGTTGGCTAACAGTTATGAAAACACTTTATAGACAATACAAAACAAGCCCAAAGACAATAGCCACTACATAATTAACAAATAGGACAGGGTGAAGCAAGAGAAGAAAAAGTTAAAAATTTAAGTCTCGGTCTCATCTTCTATATTTTTGTGTGGTGAAAGTAAAAATGGTGACTTATTTGCAATAAATAGAAAATTGTTAAGGCTATTCTGTGCCTGAATTTTCAATTTTATCAAGTTGATCATCTGTGTTCAACAAAAATGCCATGAAATATTTTGTGGCTTACATCATGACCCTTCTATGATTTTGGTCTTGGAAGTGTCAATCCGGTTAAGAAGGTGGAAATAGTTTCTGAACAAAACATTTGTAATCATTATAGTAGACAAATGGATCAACCAGGCCTGAATAAGATTAACACCACTAAAGAAAGAAAATAATTTAAACATGTATCTTGAAAAATATGTGTATCATATTAAAATCATAATAATTGCTAAGATGCTGGGAATATCCAGCCCTATGTTTTCAATAACACTACTAACCCTTAAAATGCATTTTGTACATTTGTATATTTGTAAATTTGAAGGGGGGAAAAAAAGACAAAATATAAGACTAGAAAATATAGACAGAGAAATTCTCTGAAATGCACTTCTGAGAGGAAAACCTAGTATATGAAGTCATAATGGTATTAAGCATAGTGCATAACCATAGGTTTAATGATGAAGAAACTCAGGAAATTTGAAAGCTTCCAATCACAACCTGAGTTTTGAAAGAGTACAGAAGCCTAACGAAGTAGTTTTCAATTAGAACTACACAAAAATTATTGGAGTTTTATTCCCTTTGAAATGACATTAACAAGCAAAACCTTTCTGTAGGCAGCAAACGTTGGTTTGTACTTTACTGTTACAACACTGAAACTGTCTGTTCTTTGCTTGCACACAACTGCTTTGTAGAAAAACCAAAGCCAAAGATCAAATAAATGTCAGAGCTCAAACTAACTCTCCTATAAAATATACGTATCTTTCTCCTCTGCCAGTTTCAGCTGGTAAGCAGTATCTGCTGGCAGAATTCTGTTGCATTTATTTTTTAAACAGTACAGTGACCAAATAACATATATAACATATCAAGATCTTCTGCAGCAGAGATCCTCTTTTGTTTACGTGTGCAGATAAGACTACTTGTTTATCACTATACTGTGTTCACATTACATGAATACTCACTTTTTTTTTTTTCAGCCCCCTCCCCCCAGTAAGCAATCGCTGCAGTTGCTGCAGAAACAGTCTAATATTGCTGACAGTGGACAGGATAACTTATTTGTTTGAAAATAATTGGTTCTGTAAATCCTCATCAAGGAATTTATCGAGGACTAGATGTTTCATTTGAAAACATCTGGAGTTTTGATTCAACATATACAGAGGCAGAAGTGATAATGTGGTGACAGAATCAAATCTCACAGGTGTACAGAAAAGCAACTTACATCATCCCTCACATTAAAAAGTCAATGTTTACTTAAAATTTAAGTTTAAAACTGTGATTGTTTTTCTCATTATTTCTACTGCAAAACTATATCAGAAATCCAATTACTTCTGCATTTTGCAATGTCTTTTATTCATTCTCATTATCACTTGCATTTTTTCTCAAAATATTTCCTAAACATTAATATTTTTCTAACTTAAACCTTTAATTTCTGACTTATTTTGAGTTTTACTAGGTTAAATAACTCCTAAGGGCCCTGCTTAACCAATTCTGTCTAACTAATCCTTATCTCCAATGTGAATACATCTTTCTCACAAATAGATGACAGGTATTACACATAAATGTACATATTCATGTACAATTATACATTGTTCAAAGTCTTCTATAATGACACTAGCATCAAATGAGTATTGTTACATTTTTTACTGTGAAACCTTGAAGTACATCAGCAGTTTTTAGTGAACTGTTAATATACTTTGCACTGTTACTCCCTGCTGAACTAAAACCTCTCTACCTCATGCTGCAAGTGGTGGAAAATCCATAGTTGAAAGGTTTGGGGATTTTTATTAAGGAAAGAAAATTCAGGTCCAAAGATATGAAATTTTCATCCAGGAGGTTTATTGTCTCAGAGTTATTGTTTTAAGGTAACAATAGTAGTATTTTATCACTTACCTTCAAAAAATGAATTCTACTAAAGCTGATAACATGCTGTATAAAGCTTCAAGTAACTGCAGTTTTTAAAATATAGCACTTGTTCTGTCTAGAAATGAATTGCAGGAATAGCACTCTATTTTTTTATTTGTTTTCTTCAGTAGGAAGCTCTGAGTGTTGTACCATATTATTCTTACAACACTTGCAGAGCCAACTTACTTTGTTAGTTAAAGCGTAATAATTGCATGTGACAAATACAATGCTTTACATGTAGATTGCCTTGAGATCTGAAATTCAAAAATATGAAACTGTGCCAAATAGTAAGAGTTTTAAAATTGAGCTGTGTTCTCAATTTTGAAGTAGATAATGTTTAATTTAACACATATACAGTACCTAATGCAACAACAAGTACTGTATGTGAGAATTTTATTGTCTTGAGCAGCTGGTTTTATACCTGTTGCTTCATTGCTCATGTACTGGGTAATCTGTCAGAATTTTCCAGATCTTGTTTTCAATGAAGTAGATAAATAATGTTTATTTTTGAGATTACTGAGGCACTGTGATATCTACAAGAGCACATAGAAATAGGAAAACAGCTCAGCTTTGGTAATTTACTGTCTCGTTCAAAAAAGAATTCCATCTATTTTTAAAGTACAGACATTTAAATTTCCACAGACATCAAAGAGACTGTTTCTATAATGCTGCTTGTGTTTGTTTCCTGTATTGTAAAAACAAATATATACATGTTATATATTTCAAATATTTATAATATCTTAGTAATTTCTATGTTATTGTTGAATGCAAGAAAATTTTCCATGAGCATTTTAAAAAAACAATGCAAACCCTGGATAACTGAATCACTGTAACTCAACAACTAATCACTGTATGGTATTTTCTAGATGCCCAGTAGGTGCACTGTCAATATACTGTGGCTACTGCCTTCTAGCCCAGAGTAAAGATGATGTTCCTATATTCATGACAGGACGTGTCTCCATGCCACTCCCTGCAGGTTCTCAGCTCTTGGAAAGGACTAGGATTCATGGGCCTGGAAAGTTCAGTGCTTTTGCAGTAAGTTCCCATTGAACTTGATCATCTGTGGCCTAGGCAGACACAATGGACCATATATCTATGCCATATGTGTAAACTACTCACCTAAGGGAAAATGCTGATATCTTCTTACTTTGCATCTAATTTTCTAAGTGGTTTTGTTCCTACTGTTTCTGTCTTTCTCTTGAGTTTGTTACCCATTGTATCTCAGAAATAAGCTTGATTATGCCACTAGAAAAGGAGATGTATAATCAGAGTAAGACCAAAGCTAACTAGGTATTGGTATGTTGAATGTTCTAGTTTTGATTTTGTTTCTAAAGTTCTCAAGTACAACTGAAGTCACAGCACTTTGTTAAATAAAACAAGGACAGTTTGCAGTATAAACTGTTTTTCCATCATGCAAGTATTTCTTTTTAAGGGACAAATAAACACTAGATGACTAACAGATTTTTTTGCTATCTGTTAAAACAGACGTTGGTTACAGATGATCAGTGGTGAGATGCAACTAATTATAGTAGTATCATTTATGGATGCAGCAAATTCCAGTGCAGCATTTTTTTAAAAAAGGAAAGAAAATAAGAAAAGGAATTCTTACTTGTTTTCTTCTTTCTCTATTTACTTTATTTCCATCAGTTCTTTTACTTTATTTTTATTTTTTGCCACTTGACTGCATCCAAGGTCAGGCAGAATGACAGACAATCTAAAAACAGACAAGGGGTGACAGAGAATGCATTCAAAACCAAATAATGCAGTAATCTGTTAGTGGTGGTGAAGAAGACATTGACAAGCCAGAAATTATGCTGTAATCCCTTTTTGTCTGCAATTTCAACTACTTCTAAATACCTAATAAACATTAGGAAGATACAAATTAAAAACAAAAAACAAAAAAAAACAAGCAACAACAACAACAAAAACAGGTGAAATCTAAAAATGCTAAGATTTTAGTGATTGTTTAAACTGAAATTATGTGCCAGTCTGTGAAAAGTCTCAGATTTAATTCACTGGCTAAACTGTTTCATTATAAGACATAACGCTAACTTGATTGTAAAGCTAAATTGAGTATAACCTTCATGGACATAAGTACTTCTAATGAAAAAAAAAATATTTTACAAACCAGTATATGATCCTAGCTTAAAAAAAAAAAAAAAAAAAAGTCATATTCATTCCCCTCCCCCCCCCCCAATAGAATAAATAAATAAATAAATGCAAAAAATACAGGAAATTCACCAACAATTAACGGAGCTGCATAATGGTTTGACAGACAGAGTTTTCTAGAAAACTGTGAGTTAACATATTTCAACATGGTTTCATTTCTGTTTTATTCCAATGCACAGAAGAGACATGCAAGAAGTCAGAACTTCACTGAGTATGAGTATCGTAATACTGATGTTTGCTAACATAAGATTTTTCACCTTTGCAGTCCAAAGTAACAGTAAATTATTTGCAAATTACTCCAAAAGAAAAAAATAAAAAAGAGAGAGAGGGAGAAATGGAGCAGAAATAGAGGCTGACCATATAGTGTAAGGCTGACTTTGACAACCTACTTAAAAGAGCAGATGAATCAGCCAAGGTCACCCAACAGGCACTCCTTCCCTGGATGCCCACTCTGCTGTGGCCTCTGGGAGACCCTCCCTGGTTTACATGGGAGATAAAAGAATGGAGACTAATTAGCCCTATTGGGAAAACTTTCAAAGCAAAGCTAATTAGTAGGTAAAGCATGGAGCTAAGTTATCTGTACTGCTACTAGATTTGCAGACTTCCTTGTTCACAGCTAGCTTGGGAGTGATAGACTGTACAACGCAGTTGCTATGCTAAACAGCTGTCAAAGTAGATTCTGTGGAGAAGTTTCTCTTTTTACTTTCAATTCTTTGTATAAATGTGACACAATGCTCTAACATCGCAGTGGCAGAGCACCTGACATTATCGGTAATGCTGCCAGGCATCTCTTAAAATTAGATGGTTTAATTTAATGAGTTTCAGATGGACAAAGGAAAAGACAAGGCATGCATTCCCTCTAGTTTTGTTTCAGCATTAGATTGGCTTATTACTGTTGCAGATGCTTATAATTTATAAAATTATGATTAAGCTCCAACTTCACACACAAGCAAACACAGGAGCCACACATCCTTTTGTGTCTGAACCTGATAGAAGGAGCAAAACATTTTAACAAATTACTGTAACATCATTCAGCATTTTCACAGAGAATGTGACTGCAGACTGTAGCTGTACAACAGAAAATGCTTATTGTGGTGAATCCTAGTGCTCAGTCTTGGTCTGGTTCCGGAAGCAGCCAGTTTTGTGTACTCTCCTTCCATCACTAGTGACAACTTGGCCACCATGAGCAGCCCAGACTTTGTCCTGAGCTGTGTTGTTCTTGCATGTTCTGTGCAGAATCTGAAAACAATGCCAAATCGTAATGGCATAAAAACCCTATTGGCAAGTCCAGTAGTCCATTGCCTTTTCTGTTCTGCCTCCAACAGTGAATGGGAAAATGCAATTTAAGGAGAATACCTGAGCATGCCTCTTAATAAAGGTTATTCCCCTCATGCTCCCTTGTTCAATTGGCTACAAGTTCCATTTATTATCCGTTTATAGGTTTGTTGTCTATATATTTCTCATTTAAATTTGTTGTTGTTGTTCAGCTGATACTATCTGCCTCCATGACTTCTGTCCCCCTCTACTCCAACCTTCTAAGGCCCCATCTGGAGTACTGCATCTAGGCCTGGGGTCCCCAGCACAAGAAAGATATGGAACAGGAGGGCCACAAAGATGATCAGAGAAATGAAGCACCTCTCTTACAATGAAAGGCAGAGGGAGGTGGGCTTATTCATCTTGGAGAAGAGAAGGGTTTGAAGGAACCTTGTTGCAGTCTTCCAGTACTTAAAGGGAGCTTCTAAAGAGAAGGAAAAGTTACTTTTTACATGGTATAATTGTGATAAAGCAAGGGACACTGGTTTTAAACTAAGGTAAGGAAATTTAGACTAGATATTAGAAAGAAATTCTGCCCTCAGAGGAGAGTGAGGTGCAGGCACAGGCTGCCCAGAGAAGCTGTGGATGACCCATCTCTGGAGGCATTCGAGGCCAGGTTGGATGGCACCCTGGGCAGCCTGAGCTGTTGGGTGGTAGTCAGTCCATGGCAGGGGGTTGGAAGTAGATGATCTTCCCTTCCAACCTAAGCCATTCTTTGATGATTCTGTTTCAGCTGATGGTGAATGAGAATTTGGATGTCTTTCTGCTTTTCTTTTAGTATGTTGGGTTTTTTTTCTTAATGACTACTGTATAACAAAGATTGCACATATTTCCTTAAGAGAATGAGACATAGCTACCTGTATGTTTTTAGTTAAAATGTTTTGTTTTTTTTTTTTTTTTTTTTTTAAATCCTGGGTTTATTATGTTTAACATATTAAATATTTGTTATAAGTATTCAGCAGTACCTGAGGAGAGAATAAACTGTTTAATATGCTAAACAAAGACTGAGGTCTGTCCTACCTCTGTGAGCTAAATTCATTCTTGAATGGGATTTTTTTTATTTTATACAATTGTAATATAACTGAAAATAAAATCAGTTGAATGGGTGTAATAGTGGTATAATGAAACAGCAAAATAGTCTTGTATTATATATTCCCAGAAAGCTTTTTAACAAATGACCCAGTACTGCTTTTAAAGAGATTCTTGATGAACTCCTACTAAACACCACATTTTATTATACTTCTTAAGTACAGTTTGGTGGTCCTCTCAGGTCTGCATCTTTACTTGTGAAGTGCAACGATATAGATTGCAGTAGATACTTCTGAACATCATACCTGACAGCCCGATGATAAAACAAGCGTAATATTTAAGCGCTTCGTATTCCAAAGGGACAAAATGAGCTGCTTTCAAAACTCAGTATCCATTTTCCATTGCAAAATATGTACAGGCTTCCTTGAATAAGCAAAGCCAGACAATATGCATTCAGTCTCAACTAAACACTGTTTCCTCCAGAATATTTATTTTTCAAATTTCTCTTTCAGGCTGGAAGTACAACCTTTGCAGAAGCTTACAGATTTTTTACACGATTTTTGGAGACTGACTTGCTCTTGCTCCTCCTGGTCTCAAAGGTAAATAAACAAACACCAGTGATAATCTGAAGGCAGCATGCATGAGCTAATACCATAATCCCTGCTGAGAGCAAAGTGCTTTTGGGTTGGAGCTAGTGGGCATCCAGCCAGATGAATGGGACAGTGGAACAAGGGCAGGTCTGTCTGTCAAAGACAGCGATGACAAACCTGTAGGCTAAAAATTTCCTGGTTATCAGGATGTAATAAAGGTCTGAATAGAGTCAGAGACCAGAACTCAGGCTGCAGCCCTTGTTCAAGCAATATTTAAGTGCAAAGTTTAGGTCTGCCATTTTCAAGAAGCACATATATTTTACAAATTTATTTTATACAAAGAGACTTGGTTATTTAATGAGTATTGCTTGAGAAAGTTGGCATTTATATTTATGAATATCTAAAAAAAGAAGCAGCTTTTCTCTAGCTTGTCCATTTTTCAAAACGAAAAGCTGTTTATTACATTCACATTGCAGTAGGCTTGATGACTGTGCAAGGGGAACGCCAAAGTAAAATTAAGCTGCTATACTTTGTTATCCAGCATTTAAAAGGAGAAAGATGGAAACCCTTTAGGAATAAGTCAAGGGTACTCATATAAATGAATATTGTTAACATAGGGCTTGTTTTGAGTGAGATTACATTTTATTTAATATTAATGCTACTACCACTAATAATAATAAATGTTAGGAGATATTATTTGTGTAGACGGTCAATGACAGTGGATAGATAAGTTGTGAAACTCAGTTAGTTTTTTAAAGCAAATAAACAACAGTTGTGCAATACAGAATAATAAAAAAAAATGTTTTCATTCAGTTGATTTGGCTACAGTAACTTAAACCACTCCTTGCTAGTTATAAAGATTAGTTAATGTACTTATTTGCATTCCATGTTCAAATAAAAAGTGTGTATACAAATATTTTAAAGATTTTAAACATTAAAGATTCTAACATTTAATCTTGATTAGGCTGCTTCATATTAAGAACATTCACAGAATCATATTTCATAAACTTTCATGCTAAAGATATTCTATGCAGTGTCAATGATCTATTAAATATCAACTGTAATGTATTTTTTTTCTCTTTTTGGGAAAAAAGTTACAGTATTTTAATAAAACTGTCCAGAAATGAGAGCAGATCAAATCTGGCATAGTGTGTCATGTGGGTTTGCAACAGGCGAAATGTCTATTCAGTGTAATGGTTGCAGATCCAGGGCAAATACTGAGTATTTTCAGGTGTATAGAGCATTTCATCTGAAAGATTTCTTTTTCTTAACATTTTTCTGTCTTTAATTTAATCACTTTGCAGACCAAAAAGCTTTACAAATTCACATATGACTGTATTTCTTCAAAAAGTTTTCTCCCAAGTATGTCTGTATGACAGCAAGCAGAACGCTCACAGATAATGACAGACATTGGCTATTCTGTCATTACAGTGAAGAATTATGCTATGGAACAACTGCAGAAATATAACTAATTCATTTTTGATGTGAAGTGGTGTAGGTTTGCATGGGGAATAATAATTCAGTAAAGGTGAATAACCTGTGCATAAATACAAGAGTTATACGTGGAAGGAAGCAAAAGTATCTAAAATTCACTACATAAAAGATAAAAGTAATTTTAAAATCAGAAATCCGGTGCTTTCAGAGAACTCTGGAGACAGGAGTAAAGATTGTTTTTAGATAAACAGAATGAAATATAGTTAAGTCTTCCTGTCTGGAGTATCTTTAATGTTTCTGTTGCCAGGACCTTTAAAAGGACAGGAATAGTCTACAGAAGTAATGACACATCAAAATTTTCAATAGGAATGGGAAAATTCGTTACCAGAAGAATAACTTTTTTAGTTTGTAATTCTACTGTTCGTTTCAGTACTGTTTGTAATTTATCACTTTCTACAGATTCTACAGCTCAGTGCAGATCTAGGAGCAATTGAAAGATTAAGGAGGCTTGTTGATAGGGCCAGTGTCTCTAGCCTTCTGTATTTCTAAACCATTTTATCACTAAAGCACTTTCATTGTGAGTTGTATGAATATCAATTATAATTAAATATTCCCTCTACAGTTCTTGTTGAATAATTCGTTAAACCTATTGCCTTTTTAATACATCATGATCATAACTGGGAAGTGTACAGTATTAATCAGAAAAATCTTGTCTAGATTACAGAATTATGGCCACTTTGCATTCCTCAGCATCAATGGCTTTCTATTTCAATATAACAAAAAACAGTAATTAAATAACAATGGCCTAAGTTTTTGAAGTATTGTCTTTTTACTAGTTACTGTATTGCTTTTCTATTACTATTATTATTTCTGCTGTCTTCAAACAATATTCTTGCTTCTGCCATATACACATTTGGTTGTAAGTTAGTATCTCTGATGTGAATAGAGTTTAAAATTAAAAAAGGACTTTTGTGATCTAAAGTTGGTTGTCTAGTGCTAAATACTTTCATTAAATAGAACAAATATCCTGGCAAGGCTAGAAAATGTAGAGGCAATCAGCATTGTCATGGTAAATAGTAACTTATATGAAAGGAAACTGACATTTTATTTTTTAATATATTTTTATATTAAAAAAAAAGTTTTACAGTGGACTGTTTTTTTGGGAATCAAAGTTGTTTGTTTTCAACAAAATCTGTGTTCTTCACAGAAACAGATTTCAGGTAACAGTTCTGTTTTATTTAATAAAAAAGCATAAACATGGAAAAAAACCCAAAATTATTCCGTATTTTTCTAATTAAATTTTAACACTAATATTCCTGATTCATAATTTATTCTGAATATTTATGTAGAAGATTAATGAAATGGAATCAATAATATTTTTTTTTTAATGGAAGTCAGCTTAAGTTTTAGTTTCCAGAATAAAGAATAAAATGATATTAAGTCAGTATAACAATATGGGTGTACCTCATGGGTACATATAAACAGCATACTACTGTTAAGACATGAATTTCAGCTATTTGCATATAAATCAGAGATATTCACATTACTGTAATTTCAGTCACAGAATACCTGATTAAACTGTATATATATTAAAACTTATATAGAGAGAGAGATTATTAAGCCATGTTGAACTATATGTGCATATATATATATATAGCCATTATATATATACACATTTTTTTTTTTTTTTTCAGAAAAGGATTTCCTAACTCTTTTTCTTCCCTCATAGCCATATGAAATAAAAGCCTTGGACAGTTCTTTGACTACAACCTTAAAAGAGATATGGGGCTGAAAGCAACATTCTAAATTTCTTGTGATATGAGTAATCATATAAAAATATTAAAGAGGTATAAAGACATAATATATTCACATAAAGCTTATGGTTTTTTTTTTTTTTCTGCAGCAAAGATAGATTTTGTACCCATTATTAGCAGTATAGAATTTCAAATAATTGGATTGTATTAAGGGCTAATATCAATGTACATAGTTATGATAAGCTGTAAATCGTGTAGACAATTTTTACTGCTACGTTATCTTAAATCTTATCTAAATTCTTTCCTAATAATCTGGAAAAAAAAAAAAAAGCAGAAATACGCATAATATTTAAGTCTTGGATCTTCAAAAAATTCAGTAGGTATAGAGAGATGCAAAAGTAAAATATATTCTGGGAGAGATCCTTTTACATTTATGAATTTTGGAAAATATTTTACTAATTTGGAGCAATTTTTTTACAAATAATAATAATTATTTATAAAGTTCTTTTGCTTCAAATACACTTACTGTGAGAAACTGTTACCCTAGTTTGTATTAAAATATGTATTTGAATTTTGTGAAATATAGCTAGGTTAATATGCTTTTGTATTTCTTCTGTGAATGGAATAGTTCCTGAGAGTTCCTTCTGTGCTGATAGACAATTTCAGGTTCACATTTCTAAGATTTATTATATGAAAGAGTAGTGCTGGATCAAATGTACTTCCAGGGGGACTTACAGTAAAGCATTTGTTTCTACTGCAAGCAGATGAATGCCTGAGTGACTGCAACTTCCACTTATTCTCTCAGTCTCTGTATCACATGACCATGCCAGAAGATGTTTAATGCCACAAGCACAATGAGGAGGAAATAAAAGTGTAGAAAACTATCTGCTGGGAAGTAGAAGAAGAAAAGCTTTCTTTATTTCATTCTTTTCTTCAAACCGAGAATTAGCAAAGGAAGGACAGTGTCATACAAGGCTGTTAAAGAAACCTGGCTTAAAGCGTAAGTAGATCTAACATTCAGCAGTGAAACTAAGCAATTATGCTAGAAAGCAGAATGTTGGCCCCTAGACTGTAAATTTAATGCCAGGAGATGGGAAGCAAATCAGAAGCTGTGTAAACTGTGAGGAGAAGGGTGGGCAAGATTTCTATAATCTCACCTATGCCAAATCACTTCTTTTTCATGGCATAATCATGATCATGTCCTGACCGTGCTCTTATGCGTGTCCAGGGCACAAAGGGGGTCCTCAGGATTTTGGCCATTGTTAAACTTAAAAGCTTGCTAAGTTGGGAGGGCAAGATGGTTTACATTTTCTACCTCTCTAGCTACATTCTACTTTCAAAATATTACAGTCACAGGTGCAGAAAGATTAAGACTTTTTTAGATCAACCAGTTAGGATTTTTGTACCTTAGACTGTTTAAATCTCATATGTCAGAACCCAAGAATTGGTTTGGTCTTGACCAAAAGGATGTTTTAGAAGATCAGCTAAGTTGAAGAAATAAAAGTTCTTGGAAGCTTGTTCTAATAGCAGATCATTCCTACTTTTCCCTGAATAGAAAGTGTCTTCTATAGCATCAAATTTCAGCAATTTGTTCTAGCTATCCTTAAACAGAAGCCAAATAGTATTTAGTTTAGGCTGTTTGTTTAGGCTGTGCTTTTCTTTTTTTCCCTTCTAAAGTGGAACACTGTAATATATCTCCTTTCAGGACTCTTCAGAAGTTATATGCATTCATCTCGTTAAATGTTTGTATTTGATCTATGGTTTTTTGTTTGAGAGCCAATTGTCTGCATTTCATAATTTCTACATTCTACAGCTTGCTGCCTATTATGTTACTTTTTTTTTTTTTAATTATACATGATATCTGCTTTTCACAACTGCCATATGTAGGCCTTGAACTCAATGTATTTCCCTTTATCTAGCATAGAAACTTTGATTTGGAGAGGTAAAACCATTCTCAAAATATTGCTGTTTTTCAGTTTCATTTCTATCCAGTTCTTTATATTTATTGCAGATAGAAAAGCAAAAAAAGAAAAAAGAAAAGAAAAAGAGAAAATAACTCCTTCTGATAAAAGGATCAGTCAATATAAAATTTAGGCAAAGAATCAAGCTGGGATCTCTGCCCAATACAGATGTGACAAGGAAGACCCAAGGCTGCTACCAGCTGCCACTGCACAGAGACAGAAGTCTGAGAGTACAGGAACCAGCAGAAAAAAAAGAGCTCTCTCTGAATATAAACCTTTAGGTTCAAAGATTTTCATCATGAGTAACAAATCATGGAGAAGAAAGGGATTACCATAGCCTGACCTCATCAAAAAGGGAGCTATCATCTTACCAACTAGAAAAGTGGGAAGGGAAGATTACAACGCTAAATCAAAAAGAAAACAGCATGGAGAGAGTAGAGTTGAAAGACGTTCTGTGTGAAATCCCAGGTGCTGATGAAATACAGAATATACATGTTTGTTTGTTTCCCTGGCAAATGCTTCAATTACATTTCCCTTGGGACTCAGAGACTACCGAACCTTACTTAACCAATTAGTATTACTTTACATACAGGTGAAAAAGCAACCACTGGCAGGAGAACTCTTGGAACAGAATCTCATGGATCTGGAGATTTTCTCACCAGATCTAAAGAAATAGCTACTGGCTGCTCACAGGTTCCTCAAACCTGAATTGTACAATCCATGCAGAACAAATGATCATATGATCTTTCTTTGCCGAACCCCAAACAAAAATTTCTGTTTCCAGCTGTCATCACAATGAACAAATCTGCCACTGCAGCATCTGAAGGCATAAGAGATTCTAAAAAGCTTGGGTGCTCCAGAGTATGTACATGTGAAGGGTGCTGATGCTCCATAAATGAAGTTATGAACAAGAACCTTCGCCACAGAGATAATATTATCCAGCTTAGATGCACAGAGCCAGATTTCTGGTGGTAAGCAATTAAAAGTGTTAAATTACTCTACAGCCAGGAACATTTTCAGGAACCTTAAATGAATGATTTGACACCCATAGTAGACATACTGTAAACATTACATAGAAAAAAATGGAAAAAAAAACATAGTAACTTAAGAAGATTCCTTAATTCACAATACAGAAGTCTTGTGGAATCAGTTGTTAAAGCTACAGTAAACTCTAATTCACCATATTTACATAAACATGGATTTTTATATTTATGTTATTAATATATTTGTGTTAATTTTTCATTAATGCAATTTATATAAATATATTTACATCCAAAGTATATATTTTTAATATTAATTTATATTCTTAACCTGCTGTTGGACATTAAAGTTAAATCAAATGATTTTCCACATAATTTGATCTTTGAGCAAAATACCAAAATTCAGTCTACTTCCCCAGTGTTATTGCCCTTGCTCATGGCCTTCACTCCTTATTTCTACCAGTCAACACCACAGCTTTACTTCCTGACACAGGTACAGTCTCCAACAGTTCACCATCTTTTTCCTTGCCTGTTTTTTCCCTTTCACCTTGTTTTCAGGGTTGTAGTTTTGGAAGCGCCTATTTTATTTCACTTTCTCAAAATGCAGTTTGCCTTTCCCATTCTTTCTGTAAGGGTAAACTTGATTCATTTCTATACCAGAAACTGATGCTTCATTAAGCTCATAAAAATGTAACAATTTATTTTCTTTCAGTTTTCTCTTTACTAAGTTTGTTTCTTTTGCATTATATTTTTGGAAATATCTTAATTTCTGTGTGAGTATTTTCATATTTTTCTTTCTGTTTTCCATTCTTAAAACCTTGCTCTATGTCTCATTTCCTTTTCTTTTAACTATTAATCTCTATTTTAAAAATAAGACTTTCCCAACCCAGTCCTACATGTATAATTTCCTTCCCATTTCTTCTGACAGGCCCATATATAGTGTATATATGTACATAACTAAATATACACTATATAAATCTATATTCTATTTTTATTTATAGGCCCTGTGCTTAATAGTCATCAGAAAAAATAACTTCTAGATTCTGAAGTATCTTGATTGCATGCTTTATA
Organism: Phasianus colchicus; assembly: GCF_987193195.1. Lineage (NCBI taxonomy): Eukaryota > Metazoa > Chordata > Aves > Galliformes > Phasianidae > Phasianus > Phasianus colchicus. Next base: position 45,756,736 of record NC_143439.1, read on the forward strand.
CAAAATCAACTGTTATTATCATTTATTTATTTATAAATTTATTTTATAAGCACTTAGAGAACAAACATTCTTAATCTGTTCTTTTAATTGTTTTAATTTCATTTGTTAGACAATGCAAATGTATTAAACTTAGAGTCCTCTTTCACTAAGACTTTTTCAAAATCAAGGGCAGGCATGATTGCTGATTCAGAAAGAGTATGAAATATGATTTGATCTTTTTCAGCTTTTGCTATGCGTATGCTGTTATTTGAAAAAAATCATTTTCTGTGCCTTTAAGGACTCTCTCAAATTCTTTCACTTATAACAACTTTGATAAAGAAATCTCAACAATTTTAAAATTAATTGTAATACTAATTCTAACAGCATATTAACAGTTGTGATCAGAGATAATTAATAATCTTGCAAAGAACTGTAATGAAGAAGGTAGCCTATGCTGCTCATAAATATTGTACTAATATTCATACAGTCACATACTTTAAATTTGTCATAAATCAGCTCCCTCTAATGGTTATATTTAGTATATCTATTACTGATTCCTCTGTTACCATAAATCTCTCTTCAAAGCCTCACAACAAAACCCTCAATAAAAAGAAATTTTGTAAGACCTCTTGCTAGCACATTCACAGGGATAGCAAGTTGGCTTTGCCAGCTTAGTGTTATCTGCAGAAGCCTAGGGAATGTTGTCTTTATCAACTACAGATTATATAGAAACCGATGTCCTTTGAATGTCCTATGATGATACAAAATGCAGGAACTGTATAATAGTGATTGAGAAGACTATTTTCCCCTAGCATAAATCATGTGGTTTACAGAGATACTTCCATGTCTGGTAAAACTAGATCAGTACATTTAGACAGCCTGGCAAATGACAGCTGTCTAATGCTCTTTACATAGAGTCTGAGACTTCCTGTGAATATTAAGATCACATTTCATCTTTGCATTCCCTCCCTTTTTCTTAGCTTACCTTTGCACACCTGTTCTTCCAGCTTAATCATTCAACCAAATAATTTTTTTTACTCAGCTTTACACAGTTAAGTATATAGCTCTGGTAGGAAATAACATAGAATATAAAGTCTATATTGCATATTGCAGGTAGCTAAAACTGTGGTGTCAGTTTGATATGATTCTATCACTTTTGCCATGACCTGAGGAGAACTTAATATTTACAGAAGTGATGGAGGGAATCTGATTTGTATAAGGCAGCAGTGTTCTGTGTTAGTATGTTTTGATGCTATCTATTTTCAGAGCTTTGTTTTGCATGGATTTTAAATATCTGGTATTTTTAGGATGATTAGATCTGGTGCAGATTCTCAAATGCCAGTAGAGTCTACAGCAATAGGTTATTTAAAAAAAAAAATATATATATATATATTTTAAATAAAGACTAGTGTCTCCAACATAATATCTGGAAAGAGATGAGTGACTGCTTCTTTATATTTCAATAACTAAGCTTGGGAAACTAACCTCAGGACAAAATACAGACTGTAGTTCTCACAAATGCAGACTTGTAAGATAAAATCACTTTATTATTTCTTTGAATTTCTTTAGGCAGTTTTTTGCTCTGTAGTAAGACTAATCTGATGCCTTGAAACCCTTCAGATATTGCATAACAAGATCTGTGATAATTAACCCTAGGCTATGGAGGCTGATATGAAAAGGGGACAGATTATATTTTGTATTGAAGCACAGAGCTTCTTTTCTGGAGGTACCTTTCCAGAAATCTGCAATTCTATTTATTATGCAGGGTAACTAATCTTTATTCAGAATCCAGATATAAATGGGATCACATGAAAAGTGAGAATGATGTGGAGACAGACCAGGAAAAAAAAAAAAAAAAAAAAAGTGAATGGACTGAGCAGGAGCCGTGGAGACCATACTTTATACTTCTTCATTTTTCAATACAAATACAGAAATCAGAGAGAAAGAAATATAGATTGTCCGCCTACAACTCCACAGACTTGTTGACTTACAGATGTATGTGGCATGTCAAATTCATACATTGCTCTAACATGGTGCATTGGAAAGTATTTTGTTAGCTGTTCTCTGAAGCTACTATTATATCTGTGTTCCAACATCACTAACAACTTTAAGACAGGAAAACTCTTCTGGGGATTATTGTAACCGTACAGCTGTAAATTGGTAGATAGATAAAGGTCACTCAGAAAAGGTAAATAATCCCCCTGCTCCAGTGTAGAACTAGATCACGGTAGGATCATGCTGTTTCCTAATATAAAAACATTCTTTATTATATATACTACCATTGGACTACTTTAAAAATCCTTACTGGATAGCACAGACAAAATACATGCACGTGTTATGTTATGAACTAAATTTGAAGACTGAGTTAGAATTTTCTATTCTTTTTCCTCTTCAAAATTTCATAAGCTTTTTGAAAATTTTAATAAAATGAAGACATCGTTATTTGCTTAAAAAAAAATGGTGGCATTCAAAGAAGAACATAGATGAATATATTTCAGTCTAATGCTTTGAGAGTGTTTGACATAGTAGAGAAATAGTTGACATAGTAGAGAAATATTCCTGGTACAATATTATGCTTGAAGTTAAAAGCAAATTTGATTTTAATGCATACTGTAAAGAAAGGTGAATATTTGAAGTAAGTTAGTAAGCAGTCTGTGTGAACCATTAAGAAACAAGTTTTACAGAAAGAGAATTATTAGAATAGCAGGCTTTTGGGTATGTGATGGATAGGCCTCTTGAAAAAAAATTCAGAGGCAAAGTAAGAGTATAGAAGATTTGACAACTTCTAAAGGAGAAGCTTATGAACATATGAACAGCCAAAATGCATAGTATGTAGATTAGAAGTAGACAGACACATCTGTAATGTCCTTCATGACCAAACAGGGAAATTAAGAGTGGGAATAGCACAAAAACACTGATAAATTTTAGAAGTTAAAGCTGCAAGATCACTTACCATTACAAAATAACAGAACGGAAATAAGAAATGTTATGTTTGTTTCTCTACACACATGTATGTATTGTTAGAAGAAACAGAAGCATCAATTCTTTACTTTGGCAGACAGAAGTGTAAGTTTGTTTAACAGAGAAGAGTTTTTTCCTCTGTTAGTAAAACGGTTATTTATCAATAAAATGACATTTTCAGAATAGAATAGAAGCATGGATCAGAAAATGGAAACAGGAGGTAGGAGAACAGTTAGCAAAATTAGAGATGCTTTACTTCAAAGAGCCTGATGCATTCATCTGATAATACAACAGGAACTGGTTACAGCTGTTTAGCTACGCTAAGCTGCCATTAGCAGTAGCAGAAGGGGACAATAATACAGCAATATCTCTGTAAAGAACAGCAAGTTTGAGGGGAGGAAGTTGTGGAAAAGCCTATTCCACCCAGCCAAGCTTTGTGTGAGGAAGAACACAAGATTATAAAACAACCCATTTGTGAGTATCTAGCAGTGAGACAAAATTCTGTGAGCATGGACCTGTCAGGAATGAATCCTGTCAAAAACTATTCCAATTTCTTTCTTTGACAAGGTAGCTGACCTAGCAGATAAAAGGGAATTCATGGTTATGTTATACCTTGACATCAGTAAGGCTTTTGACACTGTTCCACATGACATGTTCATAAGATTAGTGTTAACAACCTGGATCACAGAATTGAGAGTACACTTATTAAATTTAATGGTGACAGCAAGCTAGGAATATTTGCAAGCTCTTTGGAGGACAGAATAAGAAATCTAAATGTTCTTGACAAAGTGAGCAAATTGTGTAAAAATGTCAATGGTCAAATTCAGTACCAAGCAGAGCAATTCACTCAGTTGACTCTTTTTAATAGAAAAGAGAATCCTAAGAAAGTGCACGATGTATCAAAAAGCTTCTAATCTGCAAAGTGGTTACAAAGAAGATACAAACCATTCAATATATAACTATATATAAACTATTGTTCATCATGTGTTAAATACAAAGGGAGGGGGAAAAAAAGACTTATTTTAAAGTATTTTAATGTCTTCCCCTATGAAGACAGGCTGAGGGAGCTGGGCTTGTTCAGCCTGGAGAAGAGAAGGCTGGGGGTGACCTAATTGCAGACTATCAGTGCCTAAAGGGAACCTATAAACAGGAGGGGAGCCAACTCTATGAAAGTGTAGATAATAGCAGGACGAGGGGGAAAATTATTTTAAGTTGAAGAAGGCAAGATTTAGGTTGGATATCAGGGAGAAATTCTTTACAGAGAGAGTGGTGAAGTGCTGGAACAGGCTATCCAGAGAGGTTATGCCTTATCCCTGGGAGTATTCAAGGCCAGGTTGGGTGAGGCAGCCAGGTCTAGTATTAGATATGGAGGATGGTGGCCCTGCCTACAGTAGGGTGGTTGGAGCTTGATGATCCTGGAGGTCCCTTTCAACCCAAGCCATTCTATGATTCTACAATATAGGAAATGTATACTAATTAATCATTTGTATTTTTAAGGAAAGCTTTCTAACTGCAACAGTCCTCTTCTTTAACCATTCTGGTGCTGTTAAAGTGTACCACGCATAAACACCCAGAGGGGATGATGTAGGAATGTATGGACTAGATATTCTTGAGACATCCCTCCCTGTTCTATCATAAGATAGAATAAAACAATAATTTAAGTATTTTGCTAGGTAAGGGAGTACTGCTGAAAAGAGCCAGAATGAAAACAAAGCATCTTAAGATGTCTATCAAATCTTTTTCTTGTTAAGGTAGAAATACCATGACAGCATCCTTGCTTGCGAATTTTTCATAGTTGCCTCTCATGCCAGAATCTGTGAATGTAGAAAATAACAGTTTTAAACATGTTTTTTAAAAATTTTTTGAATGTTTTGAAAGTTGTAGGGTTTCCCTTCTATTTCACTTTTGTGTTTTGGTTTTTTTTTTTTAATGAACAGTACTTCCTTCTAATGTTAACATCTTACTTAAACAGCTTCTCCAGTGTCCTCCCTGGTGTATATTAGAAACAAGATAATTTCACAGAAAAACTAGGTCTGCAAGATTTGTATCTGGGCATGTATCTAGATAGTTCAGGGAAGATTTTTCAGCACATTATTAAGGAGTTGATCTATTTCCTTTCTCCTTTCCCTCATTTTTTTGTCCTGAATAGATATGTTAGACATGGGAGGAACTAAGGCAGAATGTAGAACAAGATGATACAGACATGTTTAACAAAATTTTCTTGTGGTCACTCTACTCATAAGAATATAGAACAAGCTCAAACAATTTGTTTCCTTTGGGGATTTTTGAAAGAGAAAACTACTTTCTGATTTAACCCCAAGCGTGTTGGGAAATCAGATGATTCCTTTTCTGAACAAGGATTCAAAATTAATAAAAGCAAGAAGAAAGTGGAATAATTTGTTTGGGGAAATAAAGGCCTTGTCATAAGCTAAATCAGTATGCTATCTTAGCAGGTAATATTTTAGTTAAACATAATAACTAAAAACTGCCTAGGCATACAAACAATAAATAGAAATTAACACTTCTATCATGATTGTTAGAATGATGAGTAATTGTTACCAAGAATACTGTGGCTGAAGTTCTTTCCTATTTAATAAATTGAGGAAATACATTTTAAAATATTTTAATGAAAATAATGAATTTTCAAAAATACACTTTTAAAATTGTATGAGCAAGCATAAATAATATTAAAACCTTATTTGCCATTGACTAATGTGGATTTTTGCCAAGTATTAAACTTTTGGGTATTCTGCAAAATGAAACCAAGTCCCTCACAGCATATCGGAAAGTACCTCACTACTCCAGGTTTTCATGTAAGTTTAGAGGGCTAGCAATGGTGCTAATGCAGCAATTACGATTTTATAATATAAGCTAATGTTAGAATCATTGTACATTGCACAGACAAGACTGTGGAGGCACATGAGCACTGAATTGCAATTCTCTCTATTCGACTGTGTTGGCTGATCGAGATGTGTTCTTTGCAAAGGATAATTAATTAGTGACTGCCAGTACAGCACAGCCGGGTACTGAAGGAGGTGTCTGTGGCCTTGCTACAAATGAGAAAGAAATTCAGATTGGGATTGCCTACTCTCAGGTAGGAGATAGTTTGTGATTAAATTCAATACATGCAACTGATTCAGGATGTTTTCCTAGTGATTTGGAAAAACTGTGAACTGCATGCATAATTTTTATAAACTTTGATAGTTATTGTAGAGTTTAGAAGCTGCACTGATCATGATCAGGAAAGCCTAGCTCCTGGGATTGTAAATCTGCAGGTAGGTTCCTTGGGGGTATAGCTTTCTCTTGGTGAATTTTATAACATCTGTACCCTGAAAACACAAGCTCTGCATTCAACACGCTCTCCAAGCCCTCCTAGGACTGAAATGCCACCCAAAATTGCAGCCAGGCTTCCTGCCACAACCAGCCTGTATAGCCTTTCCCAGATGTTACCAGAGTGAATGTTTCGGTGCACAGTAAACATAGTTCAGAAATGAAGCTATTAAATATTCCATTCAGGTGTGTTTGGGGATTTTTTAGGAGTCCTTTCGCTAGCCTGGCTCACTGTGGGGCCAAGTATTTGCACTGTGATACTGTGAGGAAAGTAAGGATGAGGAGGAGATGGCAGGATGTTTTGTGGTGCCAGCAGCTGGCTGAAAACATGCTCAAATCTATAGCATAAAAGGCATTCAAAGCATCAGCTAGTCTGCAAATACAACCTGTCCCTTTTGCTGAAATGTCAGTAGCGACTCTGCTGGCTTCATAAATAATGCAGTTGCTGTCTACCTCTGCTGGCCTGCAGTCCTTGTCTGGGAATCCATATTGTAGTTGAGAACTTGTGTATTTGAGACACTCCCATCCCAGTGCAAAAAAGCTTGCAAAATAAATATATATATGAAATGGGATGTACTCTTTCAGAATAGGAGCAAAGGAGTGGACAAAAAAAATTTATTTGTTGTTTTTTTTTCTCACGTCATTGAAGTTTAGCAGAAAGATAACCACAGTTTATGCATAATCATGCACATTCAAAAATTAGAAAACAAGGTAAACAATTACATTAATAAGTAAGCCCAGGGGCACATATGCAAATAAGGTAAAATTCACCTGAACCACAAGACAAACTTGCAGAAAGGCATCTCAGCCATGGTGCCTGAGTTCCAGGGAAAGACAGTGCAAAAAGGGACAGCTCATACTTCAGTTCGTAATTGTGGATTATTACTAGATGAATTGCCCAGAACTCAGACATGTTCTGTAAGTACATCTGCCACGATGGCTAAGTTGTATTCTGGTCTCTCCAGAAGCTAAGTCTCTCACACCAAATCTTTTAATTTGGAAACATACACACCACAACCAATATTTTATGGAATGCCAATTACCCATTTTTTAAAAAAGTTGAATGCATACTGTGACCTAGCACTGAATTAGAAAAAAGTTCCTGTTTGTTCCAGAATGTATATTGTATTTTACCCATAGACAGAAAAATGTATTATAATGAAATATTTGATAATTATACATATACATAAAACTATTAGACTCAAGAGGAATTGAAACATAAATCCTAATTCTTATTTGTGTGTTTGTTCTTTAATTTTGTAATTTTATGTTATGTTTCACTTGAGCAGCAACTATATCAGTGCTGTGATGGGAAAACAGGATCAGGTCCTAAAGGTGGATGTTTTTAGTGGCACTTAAATTTGAGAAATGGGAGTCAAACAGGATTTCTGTGGGGAAAAAAAATAAGGGCAAAAAAAGATAAATCAGACTAAATATAATGCATATAAGCAATTGCAGATAATATACTAGTTGACATTTTTATAGTCTATGCAACATTACAGTGTTTGTGTAAGTATGTCTATATACTCATGCAGATAGATGTATCACATATAGCTATGCCTTAGATTTGTGATAAGCGAACTAAGGAAGAGATAAATTAGTGTATTCAAAATTTCAAAGTTTTATCTCCTCATGTCTTTGCAACAATAAGACAAAGTAACTTCTAATTCAGACCCATCTAGAGCAATCCTTTATATTTATTCTATTTGAAAAAATATTGTCTTCAATGCAAGAGCCTACTCAGAGTCCTCAGAAGCTCTGATAGACTTTATACATAGTGGTATAAGTAATTAACTTTAGGAAAAAGTTACATGGATGGTTCAGTATTGGATTAATCTAAAGATACAGGCAAAGAAACTCCATTGAAATGCATCTGTCAGATGTCATTTCTCTTAGATCACTGCATTTTTTGGGTTTCTCTTAGTACACAAGAAAACCTATTATGCTTCTGTAATGATTTTTTAAAAACCAGATAATATTTACCTCTCAGTTTATAGTTTCAGCCATCTTATAGACATATGGCACTACTTTCCTTATTAAATTCCTTAGAAAATCTGACATATTAGTTCTTGCTACTACCACTAGCAGGTTCCTTTATATCCCATGCACTCTTCTGTCCCACATTCTGAATTTGACATCACTTTTTGGATTAGTATTCAAATCTAAGAATATCAGCTGCTGGTAATCTACTTCTCACCAAACACAGAGAGTTCAAGTGATTTCCTGGAGGTTCCGACTTCTTGGGTCTTTGTAAAATTAATTTATTTACAGTGATCACCGTTATAAAAAGTCATAGCATCTGCAATTGCATGTGTTGTTCATAGAAAAAAAAAATTATCACAAGGTAACACTTGAAAAATCAACATCTAATTGCAGTATGATATTTTGTATGTCAAAACACTTCCCAGATTTTGAAGTCTTAAACCAAAGACTGACTCTTGTATCATTTCATAAGGAATTTACAAAGGAGGAAACTGACTTGGATATTTTCATGCTCTAAATTGTAGAAAAATATCTAGCTTATTATTTAAAGAGAAAAAACCTGATTCAACTGTAATACAGAAAAGCTGTACAACATGAAGCTTCATAAATACAGAGAGGCAAGCTCATTAATAAAGCTCGTGAGACTTTGAATTATTTCAATTGGTTGAGGAACACCAAAATATTTTTATACTTATCAGTTTTAAATGTGAACTGTAAAGCTGAGAAATGGCAGGATACCAAATAATTTACAGAACATGATAAAACATTTATTTGATGGTTATATTAAAGGTGCAGCTCACTTGTTTTCACAACTATCTGTGCAGTATTCAGCTCAGAAACCACTGTCTTATGCTGCAGTGTTGTCAAGTATTATAATTGTTTTTATAACATCTTAATATTATTACATTATATAATATTCTTTTATATAATTTTCATTGATTATACAAAGTGTAAAATGGAGACTTTCAAAAAGGTAATTCTGATTGTTCACCTGCACTAGCTTCATAGGGACAGCCTTGAAATTGTCCTTCTCCTTTAAATAAAACGTAGGCAGTAATGCTCCAAAGCTAGTAGTCATTCACAGAAACCAAACTGGAGAACTATAACCACGAAAGTATTTTAGCTCATCTTTGCACAGTTTCAGATTTCGCTGTATATTAATTTAAACAAATTAGAATAAATCTAGCATTTAGATTTAATTCTGATCACAGTCAAACTGGACACTGGCATGTTCTTCGTCTTAAAACTCCTCCCCTGGAAGCATGAGAATTGATTCAATTTTCATTTATATGACAATGCTGAAAAGCTAGAACAGGTACAAAGCTCAAATATTTGAGTGTGACTATGCACTAGGGAATCTTTTCAAACTCTGTGGTCACAGTAGGCACTAAATACAGTGCACCTTGCTAATTAAAAGATGGCATTCACATCCTGATGTACCAGCATCCCTCTACATGGAGGGCAAGAAGTGAATCTCCTGAAGAAATCAATCACAATTTTGCAGTCAGGAGCTGCACAGGCGTATCTTTTTTCCTCTCATCAAACATATGCTTTTGCATAACTGGCTCTGATATGCTCGTACTCTGGCTCTGTCCCCAGGTGCTCTGGGGTTGGCCCTGGAAATATGGGCAAGGACATTAAGTAATGAAGGTTGAAAGCCATTTTCTGACCAGATCCAGGAGCAGTCTTTTCAGGATAGACTGGAAGATATACTCCTCCTCAGCCACCTGCAATCTTTTCTCTTGACCAAGACAATAGCCTCTTAGCTGGGTAGGCTTAACTGGGTGACTGGCATTGTGTATGGGGGAGAACTGCAGTCTTTCTGATGACATTGTATATACATAGAACTTCCATTTTGGCCAAAAATAAGTAGTTTCTAGCAACTTTCAATAATAGATTAATCAAATGTATATATTTTGGCTATTTGGACTATTTGATTCTGTGGTTTTTCTAATGTAATACTTGTTGTGTCCTGAATAATCAGTTTATTTTTGTGATGTGATGGTAGTATTACTGAAAAATAAGTTTTGTAAAGTGGCACAAATAAATTAGCAGCAAAGTAGACTTCAGTCATTGTATTATTAGATGTGATGCACGTAACTTCCTTTTTTAGGCTGAACCTGCTCATTCTGCTCACTCTTTATCTGGGTAAGGGTACTTGCCTTATGCTTTAAAACAATTTTGACCCCAAAAAATCTATAATGATTTCTAAGTATATTTAAAATAATGTTAGATTATTATTTTAGAGCCTTTTGGAAAGGTAAGTGGTATTTATTTTAGCACTTGTTCTACATGATCAGTAAGTTGAGAATTTTTTTTTCTAAACTTATAACATGAGCATTTTTCAGGCAAAATACAGATTATATTTTCCTCAGAATAGAGCTAATAGATCTTAATAATAGAACAGTATTAAACTGTCATGGGTTAAAGAAGAAAAATTTTGTCACCAAAACCCAAGAGAACTTAGAATTTATTTTTAAAAGTGATGGCAAATGTTATAAGATTCAAAACCTACAGATAGGACAATAAGCATGTGAAATTGCTTCTTAAAGCGCTTCTTATTTCTACATCATTTATGCTCTAGATTTTATCACTGATACTCTGCAGAGAGCTAATTTCAAGATTAAAATTTAGAGTTGGCTGCCACTGCCACCTGCTGGGAGTCTGGACTTCTTTTTCTTTTAAGGAAATATTGAGGGGATAGGTTATGTTTGGTTTGTATTTTAATTTCATAAAGATTGTAATATAAACTATGGATGTAAAAATATATGAATTTATGAATTTAAATGACTTGAAAACAGAAAGTACGTGCTAGATATAATATCTTTAAAAGGAAAAAAAATCCTCCTCTCTGTTACTTGTTGTGTGGGGCTATTATTCTCTGAATCAGCAAAAAATAATGTTGAATCTACTGAAAACATTCTCCCTAAGGCACTGTACTAAAAGTTCCATTCCATTTACTAGCATGAGGAAGCTATATATAGAATCATCTATTATTCAATATAATTTACTTTAACAACTACAAAAGCTCTGCATTATGACTGCAAGAAATTTACCCAAGAGCATCTCCAGAAGTTGATGAAGACAGCATACACTACAAATTATAGGGCTTTTGCTTTGTGGACAGTTGTACCCAAAGCATTAAGGAAACTATCAAATGCCTAGGACCTTGTAGAATCATGACCATAGTTATGGATAAGAAATTCTTTTTTTATTTTATGAAGTCAATTATTCAATATTCCTGAAGTTGGCAGTACCAGTGTGAGACCTAAGACCTACTCTTATCACACTTTTTTTTTTTTTTGCGCTCTGTTGTGCAGCAGAAGCAGCAGAACTAAATCTTAAATCACTTCCAAACCTATCAAATTATTACTGCCTTTTAATGCGAAACCCAACTAATCTATCCCACCATACCCTTTTCCCAGTCATCAATGCACACTTTGCAGGGTAAATATTTGCAGCCAAGTGTTTCAGTCAGCTTCTTGAAGAAATCCTTCACAGATCAGAGAAGCACAGAGGTAAGAATCAGTCTCTTAAACTGCGGCCTGAACAAATACTCTTAGTCTGTAAAGTGTGCCCTAAAGACCGCCTTAAAGAAAATAAATAAATCTTTGGTAAACTAGTTTATGATCTTCTTAATGAAGAGAAAGGCAGAATTTGTGAAGTAATGTGTCCCGCCTTTCTCTTGATTAATCAAGACACATCCAGAATATAAAGTTTGAAAATGCCTTGCACTCTCAGAGGAGAGAAGTTAAAATGCAGTTTCCAAGTGCTCTACCTAGATTACCTGGGCTCAGTTTCCAGTTGTGGGGATTCATCCCAGGCACAACCTGGTTCCTTTGCAGACCTCTATTCTGGAGCCTTATTTGATTCTCTTTTCCTAGAGACTCTAGTCTGCCAAGAAATCACAACAGGCCTGGAAGGTGTGTTTGAATACCTAGAGGAATGTTTCAGCTTAGAACTGCTATTGTACTAGATTTTATAAACACATAAGTTTTAAAGTAATTAGTCATGATACTATGACCAGTACTTAGCTTCTTTAACCAGAGTTATAGAAAAGTGAGATTTTTCAGTCCTTTAGGAGCAAGAGTTATTTACATGTGTTTTGTTCAAAAGAGAGGTTAAACCTGATATTACGAAGCATGATTTTGGTTAGGTGACAAGTTGCATCATATTAGCAGGAACAGTGAAGTCAGTTAGAGGAATCATGGAACAATACACAGTCTTCCTAGTTATTGTGTATTTTGGCTTCATATCTCTTATACAGTCCATCACTGAGGACGTTTTAGTGAGTATCAAAACAAATGTTATGAATCCACTGAAATAAGGTAGCATAGTTAATCTTACCAAGATTAAAAAACAAAAACAAAGAACTTCACAGGTTTCCTTAAGCTACTACAGAAATCATAGTTCAGAATTAAATGAACAGTGAAAATTGGAAAGCTCCTGTTGGAGAAAAACCTAGATTTGAACACACTAATTGCCCCTCCTCCTGTTTGGTTCAAATCTAACAAGCCTCCAGCTGCTAGTACAGATCTTCTGAACAGATGAGCATGTTGCTCTGTGTCCTGCCCTAGAGCAGATGGTGCATTGCTGCATATAACTGAGGAAGTACATTAGATTATTACTGAGACATCTTGCAAAAAGCTTCACAGGCACTGCACAGCCTCACAGTGGGCAGAAAGTAGGCCAGCTGTCTTGTCAATGTGTGGGTTCTGTAGCAAGGCCATTCCACGGAAACCAAACTGATCTGCGTCACCTGTGTGACACAGGTGGGCTGGGCCAGGGAGGAGGACAAGGACATTGGCTGGCACAGCATGCTCTAGCTCTCTTCTCTTTCTCTTTTTTTCTCCTCTCCTTTCATTATGTTTGCTTCAGGAAAAGTAGTCTTGTGACCAAGGTAAATATTCATGACCTGTCTTCGGCCTTTGCAGCAGGCTAGTAGGATTTTTTTTTTCTTGGATACTGTAATGCTATATCAGCTCCCTTCAGCAGCTTTCCTTTATAGTGTTTTGTCATATCTCCTTAGGTAGGTTTTTATCTGCTAAGCAAAGGTGATATGCATTAACTACATCTCCCTAGTGCACTATTACATAATAGGGTTGTGTTATGCTGCCGAGTAATTCTTACAAAAAAAAACAAAACAAAACAAAACAAAAAAACAGTAACGGGTAGTAGAAATGTTATTAGTTTGATTATAAGTTTTTACAGTTTTTTTCCCTCTTTTTTTACAAGCTACTGACACAACTTTAGTCCAGAGAAAGATATGTCATCTTATCAATGAGTTAACAACTGTAATAAAAGAATTAAGCAAATATCCTCTTTTGATGCCCAGATTTCCAGATTTTTTGCTTCCTGGTTCTGTTTCTTTGTTTAATTTTCTGTGCCTGTTTTTGTTCTGTTAAATACACTTTTTTCAATGAAATTCTTTGATAGCATTTTCCATGCTGAAGGCATTTCAATACATTTTGGAGTAGAAATTCCCATACTGAGTTCAGACAGTCTAGCAGCTGCAACACAATAGCTCCTAAGACAGTCTAGTTTTCAGGCTATTATTTAAATAATCCAATATTCTAATTTTATTTAAAACTCTGAAGCAGAGATGCTTTGTAAGTTGTGATGATAGTCACACTCAGGTGCATAGTATTGTGTGCTACAGATTAAAAAGCAGCTGGCAATCTAGTAACTCTAAATCTATAAAATTCTCACTTTATGAGCTCTTTTTTGCATTTGAGAAAAGATTTGAAATTACCATAAACTACTTCTTCCAGCATGAGTTTGTGGCTTTTTTCTGCTTACCTATTGTATGCACAGTAAGTTATCTTGTAGTCAGTCAGCTAACCTATCTGTGAAATTAGGATATTTTTAGTAGAAGGAGGCAGCAAGTAATTGATTATATTCAGCTCTGCAGTCTTTGATTAAAGACAATGTGCTTAGGGGAGAAAGTCAACAATCATTCCTAAACATATACAAGCATTTAATTGTGGTAATTAATTTACCTATACAACTCAGTGTACTTTTAAAAAGCTTATTACCAGAGCATGAATGCCTCATCAGTCTTAAATATAACAGCCTGAAAGAACAAGTGAAATCAGAATAACAAACAGCACTGCAGAAACAGCAAGCATTTTCAGGAAAAAAAAAAAAAAAAAAAAAAGATTTTCAACTGCAGAGCGAAATTATGAAGAATTTGACAAATAAAGGCAATGGAAGGAACATCAACACATCATGCCACAAAAATGAAGTAGATCATTGTTTACATTGCCATGTAAAAGAAATGAAGAAGTAGAGAAGCCTTGAGCTGTAATTACTGAAGCGATTTTGTATGGGAGCTTGAAGAATGCAGTACTTAGAGACCCCATTTTTGTAAATGTCATGTTCCCCATCAGTTTATCTGTTCACTATAAACAGTATGACTGTCAGGATGCAAGCCAAAGAAGACAACTAATGGAAAACAAACATCCAGAGAAAGGCAGTAAAGATGGATAAGCAGCTTTTAAAGAATCAATACAGTGATGGCTGTGCCATTGTTTTGGAAGGGTAAATGAAACTTTACTCTCTCCATGCTTGCATGCTTTACCTTTCCTAAAGGTGAAATACTAGATACCGAAGGGGATGCAAACTTAAATCATACAGTCTCAGGAAAGAGGGAACAAAGCCTGTGCAGAAAGGACAATCTTGAGTAGAAATAAATTACTGCCTGTTTAAGAGAGTTTTCATTGATTTTACTCTGCTTCCCGATCCCAGACTTCCTAACGTGGATGGCAGATAGGTATTAAATATCCACTCAGTGTGGATTCAAAAACAAACAAACAAACAAAAAAAACCTACATTGATAATACACATTCAAGTCAAACAGCAGAAAAGATGATGTAAACAAAGTGAAAAATTGAAAATTAATGTTTTATTAACTACTTTTGTTCTTCTAGCTCCTCAGTTTCAACAAACTCTTTGATATTCACTATTAGTCAAATGTAAGAGGTAATGCTTCTGACATTAGCTAGGTAACTGTATAGAATTTTCTCAAATAATCAGGAACATATAAAGACAATCTATTATGCAGCATACCTTAAATGTCAATCACGTACCTGGCCATTTTTATGTTTTAAGGTTGTATGAAGTGATATTACTTTACTGTACATTTTTCAGACACATAGCAGAATAAAAATTAATTTAGAAGGCACTCCTAGGATTATTTGAGATTTAAAAAAAAAAAAAAAAAAAAAAAAAAAAAGCCTTATCAATTATAAGGCTTTTGGAAAATGAATTTCAGGATATTTTCTGTTTGTTTTTTTTTTTTGTTTTTTTGTTTTTTTTCTATGCGAAAAAATACTTCAATTATTTTAGTTTGTAGTGCTGTATATACTCATGTATATTTTTAGTTTTTTCTTTCTCTTGATATCATATTTGTTAGTATGTATAACATCTGTGGTAAATTTCCAGGGAAGTTCTTAGAACTCCCAGAGGAGAAAAAGGAAACGGGATTTTTCTTTTTTTTCTGCAAGATGCAAAACTGCTGCTACAGACAAATCCCTGAGTTTATTCCCACAGTCTTCTGAAGAACAGCCAGTTCCAACATGAATCCCATCACCTAATGCAAATGTGATGTAATTCCAGGTTGAGTTCAGAGTTTTTGAAACAAGCATAAATTCAGGATTTCTGAATGTTCAATAGACTTTTCTAGTATCATCAAAGATAATAAATTGTTGAGGTCTTTATTCTTTTGTGTCATCAATGTTTAAATACAGACCGAATGTCCTTGTCATTTCAGGCTACATTTGCTGTAACAGTATGCCAGAAAATACTAAACGTGCTTAACAAGAACAGGGGAAAATCTCCCTGGTGTGCAAATTCATGACCATGTGACGCTGCAGAGCTAGCCCAGTTGGTGAAACTCAGAACAGCAGTGACATTGTAGATGTATCACATTAAAGTAAGTAAAGAGAAGCAGAGCTCTGAATATTTCTTTGAAGAGAATTGAAACTAAGGCTTGTACACGGCAGATCAGATTTTGTTAGAGGGGACAGGGGGGAAATGCAAACCTTATTTGTTATATTCCAGGCAGACTGGAGGATGATGATGAATACAGGAGAAATTAAATGTCTTCAGTTATTTCAGTGGGCCTACAGGCACATGATAAGAGCTTTTGTTTTATTTGTTCTATTGGATCTAGGCTGTAAGTAAACCATAATATTGAAGGGGATTCTGAGGCAATTAACCATGAATGAGATTGTTAGCCAAAGCATAAAAAAAAGTAATGAAATAATTTAAATACCAGTACATAACTTAACTTGGCCTTATACCATCTCTTAACTATTACACTAATAACAGAGTTGAGCGCTGAATAGAGGAGATATACAAAAGAACGTAGTAGAAAAGATCAGCCATCCTAATTTTTATATCAGGAAAGATGCAAATGCAGCTCTTTTGCCAGTGAGAAAATCAAACACTGAACAGATGTTTTCTTTTCTTTTTGAGAGAATAGATTTTGGATCAAATGGCAGAAAAAGAGAGCAGCATGTAAACCATAGAGAACAAAATAGTATGATTTAGATCACATTTATAACAGGGCAAAGCAGTAATATCTCTAATGAAATCTTCAAAATTAAGCAATATAAAACAAGTGATAAGGCAGTTGTTATCCATTAGCCAAAGCAAATGAAGACCAGTGGTAATACAGTAACCTATTTTATGAAAATAACACATAATTAGCAAATTAATGGTATCATTAAAATGGGGCCTTATTCTGCGGAATAATTTATATCATCTGGATTATTTTACAGAGAAATTATTTACGTAGTTTCATAAATATATACATATATTGTTTTCTTGCTCTGGATTTTAAACTATGCTTGGATTTCTGGAGTACATTGATATAGGTTACAACAAGTCTTCCTTTTTTTCAGCAGCTACCATTACAACATTAGAAGCTTTTTTTTTACCCCTTATGTTCTTCAAAATATTTTATACTTAGTATTTTCTATTTCACATTTTTGTAATTATACTGTGAATTTTTTGCAACTACATTCTCTACACAAATCCTTTTCTCAATCCATGCCAAAAGCAACACAAGATGTTTTACTGTATAGCTTTAGAGAGAAGGATGCAAACATTCCTATACTTGGAAAAGTTAACCAGACACCTAAAGCAAGTAAGTAATTAATGAGCCGCAATTACAGTTAGGCCTCAGCTGTGAGTGGTTTTGGGCTTTGGGTGAAAGCAAAGTCTTGAGTCCCCATAGAAGGCCTGAATGGCAAGAAAAGAGGGGAGAGTGGCTTGCTGGATGTTTTTTCATTGTTAATAGTGCTGTAGAAAGTTGTAGGAATGGTAGTAATGTTTGTGCTAGTGATAAGGTCATATTAGAGCATTACTGAGCAGGAAAATATCTTGGATGTACCTCAGAGAAACTGTAAAAACCTGTGGGAGGATGCATTTTGTTTGCAAAGGCATCTTTGATCTGAATCTAAGCCTGAATTTGTGGTTTAGATACTAGGAAAAAATAAAGATTTTCCTGTGAGGATTGAGGAGAGAGAAATGAAGTTGCTGAACTCTTTAACTGCTGTTGAAGAGCTGGTATGAAGCATCAGAATTCCTGTCTGAGGAAAAACTTCACTGTGAAAAGTCAACTTTGCTCCACAGTTGTTAGGAGAAGAAAACAGCTGTTGATGAGTGGCTGTTATGGGAAATACTCTGTTTTGTGATGCTCAGCTCTCGTGAGACATAAGGTGAGTTTTCCTTGAGCGGATCTAGATATGCTTGCTATTAAAACTGCTGCAGTTCTGCAATTCATGTCTTCTGTAATATTTCTGGAATTATGTTGGTTGCTCTTGAGGGTGGGATGTGAGAAAAGGTAGGTATTGGTATTTCTCTTAATGTTTTAGTTGCCAGTGGTGCTTTTAAAGATAGTTGAATTTAAAAGGTTATTTCTTCCTGAAGGTGTGATGTTGAGAATATTTCTATTAACTGTTGATTGGTTGTCTGTGATCTATGGACTGGTGTTTTGTGTTGACAGTTGTCCAAAATTGAAGTTAGTTTGTGTAAAGGAAGAAAACTTTAGTACAACAGAAAAGTCATGGGAAATCTGTAAAGGGCTGAGAGGTCAAACTTAAGTCTGGTTGTTTTCAGCTGGCTTCCCACTGTGTACTCTGCTGTGAGAAATGTTCCAAGAAGGATGAAATTTGGGACAAAACTGAATACTATATATGTAGTATGTACAAATCTTTCCAAGCATATGCAATGCTTAGATCAGAATACAGATAAGAAAACAGATAGATGTGAAACAGCTGGTCCATATGGTATGATTAACACTTAGTATCCGCTTTGCAAAAAATAATGAATGAGAAGGTCAGTGCAAAATGAGCGTCTTATCCTGCCCAGATATAAAGATGTGATATCTCAATAACAAAATATGTGAATTTCTTATGGTACAGATTTCAGATATAGATGAATTTGTACCTTCAGATACTGAAACTCTCTCAGCAGAAATATAAAAATGTATAAAACAATTCAGTTTTGTGAAGACTTTTTACCCTGGAGGCTTTAAGCTTGTCACTTCAAAAAATTTCTGTGAAAAAGATGAAGGAAGTCTTCAATGTTCTTTCATATCTTGTGTGAAGAGACAGTTTGCCTAATATATGCAAGAGTTTGAGTATGTCTTGATCAATTTACTAGAATTGCTAGAATCCTTATAATGTTTTGAGAATCACTGTGCATACCAGTATCTGTTTAATCTCTGTTTTGAACATACCATTGCTAATACAACCATCTGATGTTTTTTATTCAGGATGCTAATTTGAATGCCAAAGCTCTTACTTACAATGTATATTAATTGCATAAAAGACAAATAATTCTAGAATTTAGAGGCATCCAATATTCTTTTTCCTGAATTCCCTTTAACAAGTTGTTAGTATATGCTTCATTCTCAGAGAGTATCACTATTCCCGAACAACAGTGTTGTCCATTCTGCCTGTGGTATCTGGCTTGGCAGCTCCCTGGCATGGCACTGTTATATGACAATGAGAATTAAGCATCAGAGAGGGGGAAAAACCGCACAAAACCAAAGCTAACCCAGTTTGGATCAACTGAGTTTTTCTTCTATGTTTCTTGAGCTACAGAAACCTGACAGAAGTAGAGTGAAATAAAAGTTTATTTTCTTTGTGTCACTTCTGATTACTTTGACACCATAATTAGGAAATTAAATGAAGCTTGGCATTGACAGTCTTGTCTGTCCTAGGAGCCCTTATTACACAGTAGTGAACTGCAGGAAGGAAGCACTAACTAGAATTTGCAAAAACTAAGAATGCAAGACATTTAGGTATCTGTGTAACATGTGATCACCTAATCTGTAGGAGAAAATATCACTGTAGAGAACAAATGATTCTATGGACAGTATAGCTGGTTGGAACCTAGGAGTATTTTATTTGTTTCATGCTGTATATGAATTCTCTAAGGGTATTAAATGGATAAATACTGAAAGCATAGCATTCCATCATGCAAAATGACATAGCTTTCTAGAGTGAAATTGAAGACTCTGTCTGGTAATATCACATTCTCATTAATATATTTCAACTTTCTTTAACTTTCATTTGTTTCCCTTGACCCATTTGGTGCTCAGAGGGGCATGAGTGAAGCATTCATTTTAGATGCCTTGTGTATGTGCCCTTTAGAAAGCTCAGATTAAACTTCCTAGCTTATATCCAGTAAAAACTGGTAATACTGTGGAGAGAAGAGCTGGTCCTTCACTAGCAAATGTTCTTTTTTTTTTTTTTCAACATTGTCAGAATCCAGCTGCATATATTGTCTAAGACCTGTGGACTTAATGAATAAGCATCTTTCCTTCTCCTGTGCTGTGAAATAACAAACCCCCATGTGTTACCATTCACTAGATACTGAATGATGCTGCAATTGTAGGGAGTATGAGATATATTTCATCTGTCTAGGAAGTCAGTAACAACACACTTGGGTATTATGATATTCTAGGAGGTTTCAAGCTATCAATATGGCATTTGTCATGTGATCACAGTATCTGACAATAGACCAGAAGCTGTTAACTCTGGAGTATTTTCTTGAAAGAAACCAGAATAAAAATAATAAACCTCTATCTCATTTCACAGATAACTGTCTAAAGAATAGGGCAGTCTTCGTAAGATAGTTCTGCATGTGTGTTTTATGACTGAGTTAGAGCAGTGCTTTTTGAGCTTTATTAATAATGGTTTCATTTGAAGAAGACTTTTTTCTTCAGGGCTGAAAGGGAGAGACACTTAACCACACTTAAAATCTGTAGAACTTCAACTCACTGGTACTGCCCTAAGAGTGGAAGCAGGATTTGATGGAACATACGTGTTGCCTATATATAATATATAATATAATGAAATAATATAATATAATATTATATATATATATATAATATATATTAATAATTATATATATGTATAAACAAAAATAGCTTTTTCCATGACTTCAAAGATGTTATCTTTTCATATGAGAAGGCCTTATAAGTGCTTCAAATACTGGCTGCATTTTCTGGCTTTGTCTTTTTAAAGTTGCTGCTTAAACCTGAAGTTACTGATCTTAACCACAGTCTATTTTAAATTCTTTTAACCTCACTTAAGAATACTTTAAATGAAAAGCTGAATATTCAAGCACAAGTGAGACCAAGAGTAGTGTTTACACTTTAGTTATACTGCTTTAAATATCCATAATTATTAATATTTAAAACTGGAGTTTCTAACAGGGTTTGTTGCAGATGTTTCTTGTACACTCAGAAGTGTATTGTAGGAATCCTGTCGCTTGATGTCACTGTTCTACTTTTCTTATGGTAATACTGTTAACATTAAGTGTTGATTTGTCTCTTGAAATACATCCCTGCCACTTACAGTATGAGTTATTCTCAAGTGGTGTGCAACAATAAGGATGGCAGATGCAGATAAATGTGTAGGGAGGGAAGGAGCATTTTTTTTCTCTCATTTTCCTGTCCATCTGAAGTGTCAAGAGCACAATTGCCTATGCTCCTATGCAGAGCAACAATACAGATCTTCCTTCTAAATCCAGTATCTTTTGTCTGTTTCTTAATAGTCTACAATGAGTAGATGGCACATAGTCATCTTATTTACATGGAAATCAGTATGCAATTACTCTGATGTAAAGATAACTGGCATTTGGAAACAGGTTCATCCTGGGTTACCTGTAAGTCTGTGCTATTGGCCAAGAAGGTAAAAATGGCAAACATGTTCTGCTGTTTCTTAGATGACAAATATAGCTTAAATGATTTGTGATCATTAATAATTAAAACATTTTTACTTCTTCAGAAGTTTAAGCAGCTATTCCTTTAAATAAGCGTTTTAAAAACAAATATGTTCCTAAGTTTGTGTCTGTCTAGTTATCTCTTAGCTAGAGAAAGGAAGTGTGTAGAGAAACTGCTTGTATGGGGGAACCTAATAGCTCCCATCTGTTTTTTTTTTTTTAAGCTTTAATACTTTAGTGTTATTAATACAATAAAAGCCTTGAGCCTTAATTAAATAATCAAAATCTAGAGCTTCATAACTATATATGTTAGTATTATACTTATAGCTGCTATGATTTCTTTACTCTGAGAACCTCTATATCATGTTAACTGCTATACTCTTGTCAGTCGAGAAATACTGAATCTTGGTAGAACTGAATGTATGTTATATTGTTTGATTTGATTTTTTTCAACCTAAATGGAGTTACTTTACTTATGAGGCTTTTTAGCAGAATACTGTCTTGTGAGGAAAGAAGGTTTTAAAGCCATTCAGCAGTGAATCCCCGCTACAAGTTCCACATGCAGGAGCATTTTGAAAGTAGTTGTTTTTTCAGAATAAGGACAAGTCATAGGTTAGCACCTGTATCTGATGCTAAAACAAACTTAAGTAGAAAAAAATCCTTTTTAATCTCTTGGACTATACATCCATGCAGCTAATTTATCAACTACTTTGTCCTAGGCGTGTGATCAAATTGACCGCTTGTAAAATTTCCTGAGGTAACATTTTGTAGTAATTATAAATACAAATACTTATTTGTATAGGACTATATTCATGGTGGATAATATGAAAAATATGTAAAACGTGAAGAATCACTGTTATAGAGAATTAAATATATTATTACTGTCAGCTTCAGTTTGGTCATATGTTACAGATCTACATTAATGCATCTTAGTAAGTAAGCATCTACCTACTAAACATCCATCACTCTAGATGTTTGTAGACTACCCAGCCTTCAAAATGTGACTCATTAGCTTAGTGTCCTGCTTTTGTATTTCAAAGCAGGAGATTTGAAGTTACATTCCCAATGCAACAATCTGAGCGGTTGAACTGAAAGGCATCCTGCTGTGAATTCATGTCTGCATCATGGAGAATTTTTTTCTGTACTTCACAATGAAATCTGAGCTTTTGGACTTTTGATAACTTCAAAAACCTGTTTCTTTTAGCCAAGGAAAGATTATGAAATTTGTAGTTCGTTTCTGATATTGCCAGTATGAAATAACAACAATGGTAGTTGATTTCCAGATGTCTTCTGGTACAGAATACCTTTTCTGCACAAATACCTTTATTTTAACTAGAGCTTGATAAAGGCCTATGAAAGCATCATTTTAATTTTGTTTAATCCTTTGACTGCCAAAGCTGAGAAAGTTTTGTGCTAGAATGCTTTGAGTATAAAGACCTGCAGTTCTGACTTTTCTTAAAATCCTTCTGGGACTGAATTTAAAAAAAAAAACAAAAAACAAAAAAACAAAAAAAAAAAACCACATCTTTAAATGGGTAGTACTGGAAAAAACAGTTGTAAGTGCTGTTCCATTTGGGATAGAAGCCTCAACTCTGTGAGAAAGTTGTGGGCATATCTTGCTACTTTACCTTTTAAGTTCTGTTCATACAACTTATTTCCTTTCTCCTGAGCAATCAGATTCCAGTGTAATAGTTAAAGAATATATATATATATGTTTTTTCCTAATCCTGTACCCAAACAATAGGAATGCCTCAGAACACCACTGTGCAGTAGGAATCTGTTCTCTTACTTAAGAGCTGTGAGCATAGAAATAGTTAGAAGATAATAATCTTTTGACTCCAGCAGATGAGAACAGTATGAGAACAGTTAATTATTTCCTCAATAACTTTCTGAGAAAGAATTAAAAGATCAACAAGAAAGTCATCTGCTTATCTATCTAAGGGCCTTCTTCTAGGAGAGGGGGAGAAATGCAGTTTTGATCTGGATGTAAGAATCACAAAACTATCTTCTTATAATAGCCAACTTGATTTTGCATGCAGGAGCTAATTTGCACCTGCTGCTCTTGCCAGGGATATTTCTCACTTTTGTATTGTGGGATGGTAAAAAATATAAGACTATTGTCTTGAATCACGCATGCATCAGGGCTATAAGAACTCTAATTTAGTAGTGATGTTTATGAGCAATTCTGAATGTTATGTAATACTATTTTTAAAAATTGTACTTAGATCAACAACAAAACTCTGGATTAAACTAAGAAACAAATATGATTTTGTTACACAGTTTGGCAGCTGAAACAAAATGATATAGTCAGTTCTACCTTACATGCCCCAAGTCATGTGTTGTTTGTGACTCATTTCATTTCTACAACTGGCTCTATTGTTCTTCAGAACATAACGGTATGAAGTGGTGCCAATTGAAATGCAAGAAACAAGCATTGCATTGTTGGGAGAAAAAAACATCTTTTTAGAAGACACTCATGACTTCATCTTTAGAGAGATAAGATGGAATTGTTCTTCCAAGAGTAGTTTCTCTTATTTCTGATGAGGATGGAAAGTACAAACTTATGTTTTAACTTTGCTTTTAACTATTCCCATTTTAACTTCATCCCTGTGTATAACTGCAGATATAACAGCTCTTAATGGAAGGGAGGTGGGTCACACTATGTTTTTATGGTCAGCAGCCTCTTTATTTCTCTGATAGCACTACTGATGGAGTAAAACACTAAAATGATGGTAAAAAGAGGACTGTCTTGTCTACTTATGTTACTTCAGTCTCATGCTGCAGAGGAAGAGTCTCATCTCTGCTCTTGCCTTCTCCTAGGCATTTTAGAGTTTTGATCACAAGCAATCTTTCAGGGGTGGATGCTGAGGTGAGCTTAGCTCGAATGTTCCCTTATAATTTATCAAATATGTATATCTCTAAATATTTACCAGAATGTTGACAATTTTAAATTGTAATTGCTTGATTTTTCTGGTAATTATTACTTGCATAATGGCTGGTTTTAGTTTGACACAACTGGTGGCTGGCAAAGGATGGTTAAGCTGGTTTTCAAGTAACAAAGCTGTCTGCCCAGTATCAAAAGATTAACAGAACATGAGTGTGTCCAATATTGTAAATGCTAATGTAAGAAAGATGATTAGCTGCCGTGGTTGGTATTTTTTGTTTTTAGTGATTTTTCAATAGCTGTAAACAAATGCTTTAAGAAGGGAAACTGTGAAAATGACCAGTCTGATTGGAAGCAAGGCTACTCATAGAAGGGCTGGAGACCTGTTTCTGGGACCTGGAATGTTAGATACTGTCTATTACTTGTATATCAGTTCTTACAACTGTCAGGTGCTGATGGGTGTGTTGAAAATGTTCTTTGTGTTGTGAAACAAAGAACAGTGGTTAAAGTGTTCACTAAACACCTGGTATTGGTTTTCTTCTCACTATTCACAGGTCTGGAGGATTTAGGCTGTTGTGTGGGAATGCAGACAAGGTGCTACAGCAGAGCTGGGCATAAGGAAAATATCTTTGTGTCTTGTTTTTTCTTATTTTAGTATTGTAAAAGAATATTTTAATGTCTCTGCATAATTTTTAAGTCTTTTATAGGTCGCTGGAGCCTGTCTCACTGTTGTAATGCTTGTTATTATCTGTATAGATGGCTCTTCTATCCGTTTTCCTTGAGTGGCTTTTCAATGTGTTTAATACACATGGTTAATGTTTTTACTGCCTTCTCATAATGTGCTGTAGATGCATCTTAAAATATCAGTTGGACAGCACTATTACCTAGTGAAGTTTTACAGCTTTGAGCAAGAAAAATGTTATTTCTTGTATAATGAATGACTTCTATCTAAGAAGGATACTGATAGGGTAAAGGAAATACTTGCTGCATTAAGATTAAAATGTCATGTTGGAATATTGTGTTACCAAGAGAGCTGAAGATTTGGGTCCTATTAAACTGCATTCCAGTATGGATGATTTTCACTAATATTCAGTGTAACTATAAATTAATATCCTTGTACTGATACATGAAAATTATGCAAGATAAATCTTAGGTACTAGACAGGATGTATATAACATTAAATAAATAAATATTCCAACAGCTGAATTATCTTAAAATTGCTGCTAAAAATGCTTTCTGTATTTGTTCTTAAAACAAACCTCTTTCCTTCAGGGTAACATGTTTACAGTAGTTAAATTTTAAGGAAGCTAAATTAACAACATTAATTAGTAGTCTTCTAATCTATTCTGACTTTCATAGTTGTTTTTTTGTTTTTTTTTTTAAATACAACATTTTTCAGCCCGTGTGAAAGACCATACATTTCTGATCTTTAGTTCTGATCTTGGGACATATAATGCTGTTACACAGAAAGATATTTTCTAAGAAAAAAAAGGTAGGGTATAAAACCTGGGATGAAAACTGAAAATACCTAGAAGTATTATCACAAGGAACACTTGAAACAGAACAAATCTTTCCACTTTGACGTATATTTCTCCTATTAGAAACCTCATTACACTGCAGTAACTTCATTCCCTCAGAATTCTCTAACAGAGACATAACTGTATGGTGATATTTTCTATTACTTAAAAACAGAGTTGTTGAAAAACTACTGAAATCTAGAAATGATATGTACATGTGAATACCATCTGGTAGAAGCAAATCCTCTGGGAAAAGGAAGCTCTGTGTAGAGCTATGTGAAAATAGATTTGGAATAAATAGCAGGACAAGTAACAATGTGGTTGAATGGACAAAGTCCAGATGTGCATTTGCAACACAAATCTCTTAGTAAATTATAATTAGAATATGTAGGCCAAATAAATGCTGAGTTGAGCTTATTACAATTCTTGTTGCTAAATAGAAATGTTTCCTTTTCTTTCTATGCACCACTTATGCTATTTATCCTGCTTCATCTATTGTCTTAGTCTCACAAGATCTAAAGTTATGATGTTGCTTTATCGTATAGCTCACCTTTGAGCACTTGAAATTGTATCTTAAAAAAAAAAAAAAAAGGATAATTCTTCTGTGTATTGCTGTGAAATGATTGAATACTGAGGACAAGAAGGAGTAAAAAGATAAACAAGGAAACACCAAACCTCTCATTTCTCATTCCAAGCATATAAGAGAAATCTAAATTTCATTATGAGTTTGTAATAAAATATTTACCTATTTAAATAACAGAAAGAATGGCAAACGTGATATGGGAGTCCTATACTTATGAGCTATCTATTTGTGGTTAGCTGTAACTAATGTATGCTATTGCTCTGACTGTCTCTTCCCATTTGTAAAATGAACTGTGAATAAGGAAGGAAGAAACTGCAAAATTTCATTTCTGTGTGGTGCTTATGTGCATTCTGTCTTATGTGCCCTTTGCAGCTTTGGAATAGGAGTGGATATGTCAGGATCTTTCATATTTCTACATGTGGAGGCACAAAGCCTCTGTTCAGCCTCTCAGTATGATAAGAAATAATGAAAGATGTGATCTTGAATATCAGCCTCATGAGATATATCTTTTTGTTGTTGTTGTTTCTTCTTAGTTTCAGGAAAAAATGGTTTTTTTTTTGTTTGTTTGCTTGTTTGTTTGTTTTTGTAATGGAGTTCAAAGGCAGAACTAAAATTCATGAAGTTTCCATGCCTGCAAGCAAGTGGCTGTGGAGGGGAGAATAGAGGAAAATAAATTGGTCGTTCATACATTGTTTTTAATGTAGTTCTTGTTGTTTGAGATAGAAGTTTCATCATGAAAACTTGCCTTTTTGTGGGTATAACTTCCCTGCCTCCTCTTCTCCCCTTCCATTTCTCAGAAAAAACAATTTGATATTTTAGGGTTTTTTGTTTTTTTTTAATAAGATATTTGTGTGATTGGACAAATATGTATGAAATTTCTGACCTATTCCTTCCTCCATCTTATCTCTCCCCAAAAGTTAAAGACAGAAGTGATAGCTTGCTACATGTCTCTGCCATAGCAATATATTTTCTCTCTACTTATTGAGTTAATTTCCTTCTGGAATATTTGTTTCTTTTAACTATAAAAGACAATGTGGTGCAAACCCATTTACACTTCTGTCTTGACTGGTGAATGTGTGTAGCATGAAGATCTCTTACTACTTTATCTCTAGTTTTATTATCTATGTAGAGAGTAACTTGGGTCCTAGGCTTTTGATTTCTTCTTGTTTCAAAGTAGTTATCCAATGCTATCCTTGATCTTCTATGTTACTTTAATGTCAGTTACTTACAAGGAAAAACTTAGTGTTGCAGTTTTGATTAAAAATACTTATTTAAGTTATTAATGTTGTCAGTTGCTGAACAAACTTCGTCATTCTTCAGTCCTCCCTCTGTGATAAGGAAGGGAAGCATTATTCCATTTTTATTGATGAAGCCATTGGAAGTGACTGCCAACATCAGCTAAAACCATATTGTTTACTACATGTCACCTTTAAGTATCTAATGGAATCTTTGTTTTCCCACATCCTCTTCAAAGTAAAAGTGAATCCTACGTGTTAAAGAGAATTCTCTGTTCATGGTATATAGAAATGGGGTTGAATTTTTTCTAGTCTGACATCAGTAACCAGTAAGATTATTTCTTCGTAGGGTGCCAAGATAAGGAATGTTGTGTAGAAACTATTGTCAGTTGTTAAACTTTACAATGGTTGCTGTTTCTGAAAACCTGAACATTCTTTCTCTTTGAGAGAACCATATAGCATAAAAAGCCTTTTTGAAGTAAACATGTTCTTATATGTGTTTATCTGTTTATTTGACACAGTACGTATCTCAGAGACACTGCCTTTATCCTGGGAGATTTGTTCTATGTAAATAACCATCTTGTTTAAGAAATCCAGGAAGTTCCTGCTTTAAAAGAGCCAGTTGTAAAGGGAAGCTCTAAGTCAAGGGAAGTTGTACGGAAAAAAAATTAAAAAATTTCTATGCAGCAGGTTTTGAAAACAAATATAAAATCTTATTTTAAAAGGTGTCTGGGGATTTTACTTCTGTATTTGTTTTGAGCCCATCTTTTTTTTTAAGATGTTTACAAGGGGAAGAAAAGAAAAGTTGAAATACTTCTGTGGTACTCTTGCATTTACTGCTCGTCCTGGCTTCTGGCATGTTGCAATCTCCTCAAGGCAAAAAGAAGGAATTTGCAGGTAGAAGAGCCCTCCTATGTGGCAAATGAAGTCCTCAGGTGGAGCACAGGATGACCCTCTTTTTTTGAGGTTAAAGATATTGACTTATTAACTTTCAATGCTTGAGGCTATGGGACACAGAAGTCCCCCCAACCAGAGTGGCTGATATTTTATTTCTTTTATAAAAAGTTAATCTGCAATACATTCAGAATACTTGCAGAGTACTTTTGAAAATACTTGACTATGAAAAAGTTATCCTGGCCTTCTCTTGCTCTAGGCGAATAGATCAGGCTTCTTTTAGTCCTTTAGCTTTCCCATTTAGATACTGCATCATTAAACACTTAAGTTTATGCTGCATTTCCCTATTATTTTTAGCCCAATTTTTGTGTTTTCTCTGAGATCAAGTCCACGGCATGATGAAAAACAGGCATCATCTGTCACTGCTTTGTCAGTCTGCAGTGTCTTGAAGTATGATTTTTTTCAATGTGAATATATATTTTTTTTGATGATATGTTACTTGGAAGAAAACAAAAAACACCAGAGAAGTATTATTTTATCAATTAGTTTACATGCATCATTTAACTAATGTTCAGTGATTTTGATGTTCTGTGTTAACCTTGTATGGCTAAATTCAAGTGGATCTCCCAGCTCTTAGAATAACCATGTGAAATATCCTTTTTCTTTTTCCTCATGAGGAATGCACTCAACTTTCCAGCCAAGTCTCATATATTTCAATTTAATAGATGGAGAGGAGACAGCTAAAGACAAGTTATCTAGGCCATCGTAATTACTCTTTTTGTATGAATCTCTCCAAATATTTGTAAAACCTTGACTTCTAAACAAGACAAAGAGTGCATCCAAATATTTGTGAATTATTTTTGTTATCTTTTTCATAAGTAAGGGAAAAAAGTGGGGGTGAGAAATGAAAGAAGAACAAAATAGTTTCTAAATGTTAGTCTTACGTCTGCTTTAGGCTACATTCATTTTCACAGAAACCATGAGAGAAACAAACAAAAAAAAAAAAGAAAAAAAAAGAAAAAGTCTGTCTTAAAGGTCACTAAAAAGACTGCAAATGGAAGTCGTGGGAAACAGGAAACTGAGGAAATGTTACAGTATTTTGATATCTGTCTATGAATATCAAATTGAAAGTATTTATAATCCAGTTATCCATGAGAAATGCAATAAATATGCACTATCAAGTGTGAGGAACACTTTCCAGTGTCTTAGAAGTAAGAGAGCAAAACTGTAGTCTGCACTCACTTCTACCACAGTAGCCACTTATGGGTTAAGTTTCATCCATGAGAAAATTATTCTGATCACCAGATGTTGGATTTTTGGGACAGGTGGGTGGGAAAAAACAGGAGCTTTTGTTTTTTTTTGTATGTGTGTTCCTACAAGAAAACAATGCAAAAATAATGCAAGCAACTGAACCAGCAAATATTTCCAGTATTTTTATCTACTGCATTATTTTCAACACTTTATCAATTAGATTTTTGCACTATGATACTTAAGAAATAGTGGTGTTTTCTCTTAGATTTCATACTAGTAGAAAAGTAAGATGCTTTCCTTTGGGTTGGGAAGAAAAGATTATTTCTGTGGAAATTTGCATTTGAAGAAAAGCTGTCCTCTTCATTTTCATGACTATTTAATTAACAGGTGTAATACGATTCAACATAGGGAATGATGTTCTGAATTTCCTCTAATGCATAAGATTTTACTCCCTTATACGAAGAAATTTCAGTAAAGTGTATTGAGTGCCTTTTTTATCAGTGCCTAGCCTTCAGAAGAGAATGGATGCAATTATTAATTTTACTTGTAGTACAGATAGAATGCCAGTACAATGCTTTTGATGCTGGCAAAAGCTAATGCTGCCATTCAAGTACAACACATGATGCACAGAGAGGAAGTACTGCCCACGCATGTAGGGCAAGAAGGTTAAAAGTTACTATTTAGTCAGTGAAAAATCCCAGAATATTCTCAAAAATATGAATGAGCGACTGCATCTGCAAGTTGTAAACAAAATGATCATAGCAACAGGAATGCGTTAAGAATTGTATTGGCATAAACTGCAAAGTCTGAGGCTTAAAACTATGTGTAGAGTAGAAGTGAGGGAAGTAGATTGTTGGAAGTAGTATACTGGTGTAGTGATGCATCTCTAGAAGAAAACTGTAGAAAGCAAATCTTAAACTTGAAGTGTCCTAGGCTGACTAGAATATTAGACTAACTAATAATTATGTGCAGTCTTTTGTGTAAGTCATCTGTAAAGTACTGAAGACTTTGCCAACCTTCTCTGCAACAGCTTTTCTCACTGCAGTCTTTTATTTCTTAAATTCAAATGCTGTCATAATATAGCTTTAGAGTTTACTTTGAATTTGGAAGACATTACAAAGATTCAGCCCTTCATGGAATAAGTATGCACAGTGATACTGTTAACTGTTTCCCTGTATAATATTGTTATCCAGTCTTCGATGTATTCAAGTGTAGTTGTAGTGAGCATCCTTGTCCTGCACTTTTTTCATTTTCTTCCCTATAGATCTATAACTTGCTGAAATTAAAATACCTTTCTACGATTAAAATATAGTTTTTAAATATACTATGGAACAGAATAGTATATCTTGAATAGACTTTCTCAAAAAGGCTCTTATGCATGATTCTGCAAACTCTTTAATTAGAAACACAAGGTGGTTGGACAGACACTCCATGTTTCTTATTTGAAAGCCCTTCATACAAGAAAATCTGAAGTGGGCTCCTCAGAAATACCAGTACTTTCTCCAGAGAGGCAGAAGAACTGACCCTACAAAACCTATATATACATCACTAAAACAGAGTGACAGACAATGACAGCCAACATGCCATCAACATTCTATTGAAATAAAGTCTGTGGCAGTTCCTAGGATTCAAGTCTTCCACACTGTCTGATGTATTTCAGCTTGGAAAATAAAGAAAACTGTCAAACATTTTGCATGTTTTTATATAGATGCATATGCAGCTCCTCTTCTCTCTAAAAGGGAAGAGAATAGTTAAATGCCACTGGATAATGATTCTGCTCAAATTTGTTTTACAAAGTTAGTCTCTTTTTACATCTTGCAGATTGCACTTTCCAATAAGTTCAGTATTTTTTTTGTCATTAACTGAAGTATTCACTGTTTTCATGCTGTTGCAGATATTGTTAAACACTGGTTATGTTTCTGCAACACAATACCTGTAAATGAAACCAACGTTCACAGAAAAATATTCTACAAAATTTAATTTCCTCTATCAAAGAATACATTCCATTTACAAAGTGCTACAACTTAGTGTGATTAAAGAACATCTATACAAGTAGACTTGTATCGGTTACTCACTAGCTATTAAAGATCAAAAGTGTAACTGGAAGTTTGGCTATCCAACAGTAACAAGGGAGCTGCATGCAATTTTTTCCTTAAGAAACAATAGCTGTGCTTTCTGAGGTTACTTTTCTACAGAGTAATCTATAAAGTGGATGAAAAATGGTTAGTAATTTAATACAAGTAATGCACAAGCCAGAAGGTGAAATAGTATTTCAACTGCATAGTAAATCAATAAAAGCAGGTCTTAAGTAAAATCAGTCTGTTAAGTCAGAATAATTAAGTTCTCAGATCTACTGGGGTGCGATTACTGTGTATGAAGAGCAGAATCAAAGTACTGATGGGAAGATTTTATTCTCAGAGCTATAGGAAGTAGTCTTAAAGTTTCTATGTATAATTGAGAAAAGAACAAGATTAATTTAGGTAAAGAGCTTGCATTTTTTGGCTGTTTTAAAGTAAGAGTAAAATTATAAATGTGTCATATTTCTTTTCACATTTTTATCAGGAAGTTAAACTTCTTGGAATATAATCAGTACTTCTGAACCTTTCCTTTTCAGTTAGAGAAGTACTCCAAATAAAATTATTTCTGATAGAACTATTCTTCATTTTTGCATGCTCTATATATTGAACTTGTAATGAAAGCTTTGTACACACCAGCAGACTACTTCATTCAGCCAATGTAAAACCATTATTTATTATTGTTTTCCTTTTTTTTCTGTTCTGGCTTTTGACTAGCTCATCCCTCTCTGCTATTACTTCTGTCCTTTAAGTAACTGTACATTCTTTCTACTTCTCTTGAAATAAAATTCTAAAATTCTACTCTAGGTAGAAAATAAATAAAGGTCGTTACCTGATTGCTATTCAGGTTATGTTCATGTTTGATCTTTCTAGTATGCTGTTTATTCTTTTGGTTTGTCTTTTAAGTACCTCATATTCTTGTATTGTATCCTCATTGAAACAGTTAGAAAAGAAGATGTAGTAAGCATGTAGACTACTTTGTGACTTGTTGATTAGGGCACTTGCATACAGTTGGGAAATGAAATCAAAGGCAGGGGAGCTGATTTGTCTTCCATTCCCTGAATCAATGCTGAACCAGAGGAATTCATAGAGAAAGGTGTGACTCTCAGTACCTGTAGTGAGGTAGCAAATAAGAAAAGTTGAAAGTCACTTCAATATTTTAGGGAAGGAACCATCTCTTTTCTTGACCCAATTTCACATTTTGAAAGAGCTAGCTAGGAACATTCTCAACCTTGTCCTCAATTGAACATCTGTGAACAAGTAAAGAAGCAATTCTAGAAGCATATAGTTTTCTTTATACTACATTGATTCCTTTAGAGGTTTTCCTGATTTAGACATTAGCAAAAATTGAGGGTGTCAATTGTTTTCAATTTGGGTTTCTTAAAATCCATCAAGTTCTATTTTTAACTTGGTTTTGTTGATTTTTAGATCTAGACATAAGCTGTGCTTTGTTTTGCTTTTTATAATCTACAAACAGGATGAGAAAAATGCTGGAAGATTTAGCTTCACTAAAATGGTTGGTTGAACAGTGGAACACTTATTCAGCCTTTATCACATTCAGTGCTGTAACCTTGTCAGAAATGTCTCTTTCGGTAGCCATGTAAATCTGCTATTATATGTTTGTCTGTTTTATGTGACTGCGTGTACTTTCCAGTTTTTTTTTGCTCGTAGATCTTAATAATCACCGTAAGCATCACCATTCTCAATCACAGAGGTTGTAGGAAGCTAGTTTTGATGTTATTGAATTAGTTAACATATTACAGGGTTCCTTCATTAGATCTGTGCTGCTACTGCTCAGGGGAAATTAATGGTTGCCAGTGGGCGGATGTGCATCTGCTTTATGGGCAGCTCATCATTTATGAAGGATACAATAAAATATAAGTTTTAAAGGGTGAATCTTGTACTCCAAAGTACAATTTTGAGTTTAAAGTATGAATCTCCATTTTAAAATATGATTTCGATTTTCTACTTCTCAGATTAGATGCTTAAAATTACTCATCATACCAGTTATGCAAGTATGCTACACCCATACAGACTAGATAAGTGATTTTCTCATATTTATTTTCTATAATGTGTGTATACACACACATCTACAATTCTCCTGTAAAGCATAATGCAATTTTCAGTCTTTTTGTCCAAGTGTTACCATGTAGAAAATATTTGATTCTGTATCACTGAATATATGTAAGTGTACTTACTCCCTGTGTCTTAATCTAATCATCTAAAACCTTGTGACAGCAAATGTAGAGTGCCTTTTCTGCAGCAGTGTTCTTTGAACAGGAAGATTCCCTGGTGAATTCATTATCAGACAGAAGTCCCACCCCTGTGAAACTGCTGTAGACACGTAACAGGATTACTGCTCAAGAGTTTACAAGCATGCAAATAAAATTGCTCCAGTCAGAAGCAGGCATCTTTTACTAAGGTAGGAGAATGATCTTTTATATACCTTGTAACAAAACAAGAAAGCATTTCTAATTCATTTTCCTTTAAATAAAATTACTTCAGATATTACAGTGACAGTTCTGCTTCTATGAAAAAAAAAAAAAAGGTGTTTTAAAAACTGTATAACTACCTTTACTTAAAAAAAAAAAAAAAAAAAAAAATCTTGCTAGAATTAGTATTTTTCCAATTCAAACTACTGATAGATGTGAAGGTTGTTTTACTGCTGGAAAGAGGAGGGTTCAAAGACATGTAAAAATACTAGAAATGGCTTTTGTTCTTCACATGTTGATTTTTATGATTTTTTGAGAGAGTACTTCAGATTTTCCTGTTTAGTATTGCATCCTCAGTATTTATTTCTATCTTATAGTTTCATAGTTAACAGAATGGAGATGACAATTTTCAGTTTTAAGTCCTTACTCATAATTTACCTTGAAGAAATATATATAATATCTGTCTGTGTTTTGCGAATAGTAATAATAATAAGGGTTGATACAAATTTTCTAACTTTCTTAATTAACTAATGTAGGATGTATTCATGTAAAACTAAAAAAAGAAATTATCTGGATCTAATAACCTAATGGCAAACAGCCCTCAAAACATAGAGCTGCCTAATCGATGTAGTGACAAATGAAATGATCTGTGGCCTTCAAGGTTGTGAGCTAATTGAATGATCGCACAGCATTTTTTTTTTTTTAAACAGCTACTCATATATTCTGAATGGATAGCTTGGTATTATTCTTCCCTAAAGTAATTGCATGTTCATCCTTAATTGAAATTCCCTGGTTTTATCTAGCATGTTGCTTTTAGACAGGGCAAAGGTCTTTGACTTTTATACTTTAGAGGTTTACGTTGTCGATCTGATGTATAGAGCACCTACTTGTAACTGTAAGCGAATAAAAAATCATTTTAACCTGCACTCAAAATGTTCCCCTACTGAAAAATTCTGAAAGCTGAGTTAGAGAGTGCTGGGAAATCTCAGTCTATGAAATGTATTCCATGCTTTGGGTAGTGCTTGCTGTGTAAGGTAATATAGCAATTTAATTTTGTCAGACTGGTTTCTTTATGTATATAATCAGCTACAGCATAAATTACTTCATTGACAGATACATATGGAAGTCTATGTAATGAAATCTAGGCATGTATAAGTCAATTTTATTATTATGACTCAGACACGCAAATTGTCATAGCAGTTATTAATGTTCATGTGATCCATGTCTCCAAAAAGTTTGGAAGAACTGCCTTTCTTGTACTTCTCCAACTGCTCCGTTTCTGAGGGCAGTGATTAGGAGCATCTTCATTTTCAGCTGCTAACCCTGTTTGCTCACGAATTAGTGGGAGCCCATGTATGTCTCACAATTTTGGCCCATGTCCTGTTTCTTCATTGCTGCTCTAGCAGCAACCATTCTGAAAGTCTAAATTTAACTTTTTCTCAGAGTGGAGAAAGGAAGGAAACAAATATTCAGCAAAGACTGGTCTATAGATGGAGTCACTGATTCCTGTGGTAATGCAAGTGTCTGGAGAAATGCGAAATTATACAAATGAGAGATAGAAAGAGACTGCATGCTGCTGGTGGTCCAGCCCAATTTGTTATGCAAAGCTGAATAGGCATTTGGCATGAATTAACTTCTGTCTCAGGTGGTTGATAATGAAGAAGCAGAAGATGCCATGAATAGCAAGATATGTGAATGTCAGAGATACAGAGATATAGATATATCTGAATAAGACTAAGAAATAGATTTGAACTGCCTAGAATGAAGCAGTCACTTGCATCAGAAAGCAGTAAAGCTCCAGAGTTGCATAGAGGTGGTGTTAAATTTGGATGCATTTACAGGAGTTAAAAGTTGACGATACTGTTGTGATACCATGGGCTCTTTCCTGAAGACACAGTCTTGGGTACAAGTTAATTACAATGCTTTCAGCATTTTTCCTCAGTGTCTCTTGAAATCATGATGGAGATTGTCTTGGTGGCAACCACACTTTGCAGCAATCAGTACGATCTTGACAGCCTGAGCTTTACTCTTGAAGCTCTACACCTTTTCCATATCAACCTGAACGTGTTGTGGTTCACAATGTGCAGTGTAGCAAAGCATGTGCCAGAGCCTAATGGGCTGATAGGCTTTGCTGCTTGTGGGTTTTAGGGTTCATTTATGCTAAAAACAGAAAAAGTTCATCCGTGTCCACTAAAAGTGTTGTATGGTATGGCTCTATGATAAACCATTTGCTTTATCAGTTTAAACATTCAATAGGAAGGAAAATGTTGATGAGGACTTAATAACTGTTTCTCTTGCAACATCCAGTAACCAAGTTCAGTTCAGAACATGGCTAGTAGCACTGGAAATTTGACTGGTTTTGGGGGTGTATGAATTTAAGGTTTTTAAAAATAGTAATAAAAAATATACAACTCAATATTACAATTGCCAAATCTGGCTCTCATCTCATATGTTCACAATCAGGGTCCTGTTGTGTTTGAGCTACTTAGTTTCAGAGAGGTACTGAATCACACAGTAATATGTACCTCATTCTCCTCTATTAGACAGTAACTAGGCTCTCTCTTAGTATATTAAACAAGTGGTTCTTTTGATTTCTTAGTTATACAGTTTTTGACATATTCAACACTGATATGGTTGTCTGATAGCTTTAGCAGACTTTATCCCATGTGCTTTGTCCATTGGAAATATTGTTTTATTTTTCCAAGAGCTTCTCCTCCCTGGGTGCACTGTAGCTCATTCTCCTGTGCTCCACTGCTTAACACAGCTGTGAATTGAACAGTTTTTCTCCATTCCTGTATCTTGGGAGAAAAGGTGTTGGGAATATTTATCTCGTGACAATGTAGTGGAATGAAAATTTCTTCCCTGGAAAGATGACAATGAACAATAACCCATTGTTTACTTTCCATACTTGAATGTCACCCATATCCAAAAGTTGTGAAAAGTTTTCACATTGTTTGCTTTGTTCTCTTATTTTTTCCACTCTTCCCTGTGGAACAAAACAGACTACATACAAGTGCAGTGCCTTGTATGGTTTGAACTAGAAGGGGGTTTCCAGAGTGGGGAACAGAAGGGGAGAAAAAACAAAAGCATAGTAAGAGTCTTTCTTTTTTATTCACAAATGAAGTTATCCCACATATTAATACTTTTTTTTTGTAGTCAAAACTTTATTTCCTATATGTGTTCTTCCACATCCTCCCCTATCTTCGCTCCATCCAAAAAGCAGTCTCACTGTGTAGCGAAAAGATGAGTTCTGTAGCTTCATGAGAGGAATGCAGAATGTAGATGCTGTGTATGGGGGGAGAAAAATCATTTCCATGCTTGGCAAGAAATAACCTGTTGCTAGTCTTGTTTGATGAAAAGCAGAGCTGATAGGGAAATTACAGGAATACAGATTTTATTGATACTCTGATGTAACTGATGTGTGGAGTCCTGAGGGCAGGCAGTCTTCATGAATTATATTGATAGTATCTTCTTAACACATTTCTACTTACTGTTACCAAACTGATTAGCTGATGGCTCACAACGCCTTTAACTTCCTGACACTGATAAAGGCAGCTCAGTGAATGAGAGGACTCTCATACTGATATTTAGCCTGGCAAATAAGTTTATTCCAGACTAAAAAATCCATTTGTTTTCCAGAATATTCTGAATTGCCATTTATATTTCTGAAATTACCGTACAAGCATTTCCCAGGACTCAACTGTTGTAAGGAAATTAAATTAGGATTATCCTGGTATTATTTTCTCATTAAAAAATATATAAAACAATTCCTTTTGGAACATCATCCTGCTCCAATTTACTGTTTGAAAACCCTATTGTCATCCTTCACTTGATTCATCTTTAGATAGAATATAATACAATTGCATATATTAGAAATGATATTACTTGTAAATGCATTAATTTGGTCTGGAAGTCTCTAGCCAGCTAGTAGCTAACGTCAAGTAAATCTGCACAAGCTGCATTTACTCTATTACTGTCACTTCAGTGCAGAGTGTTTTGTCATTTTTGTTTGTTTGTTTGTTTTCCCATGCCTGATTGTCTTTTAAGTTTGAAACAGATTCTACCTTTGAAATGCAATGGAGTTTC
Source organism: Phasianus colchicus (assembly GCF_987193195.1). Taxonomy (NCBI): domain Eukaryota; kingdom Metazoa; phylum Chordata; class Aves; order Galliformes; family Phasianidae; genus Phasianus; species Phasianus colchicus. The sequence goes on from NC_143439.1 coordinate 45,795,188, forward strand.
TCAAATAAGAAATGTCTCATAATGCCATAATATGAGTTGTAACATAGAAGAGCATGGAATAGTAGCATAACATGTAGTTAAAGCATAATTTGGGGAAATCTTTTTTGAAAGTGAAAATTTGCAATAAAATATGTTTATGTAATTTACTATTGCATGTAGAACCATAAATGAGCAGAAAGTAGTAGTGGGGAAAAAAAAAAAAAAAAAAAAAACCAAAAGGGATTTCACCAAATTTCCTCTTATAGCAGGCACCTCCTTGTACTTATCCTTGTCTAACAAAAGCTAACTTCATACTAGTTAGTCTGAAGTAGCAGAACTGAAATATTTCCCCTTAAGCAAACTCTCTTCTGTCATAAAACCATTAATATGGTACAAATGTGTGCACAGATTGAGGCTCAACATATTGCTTAGGGTCTAACAATTACAACCAAAGAAAATCTTTTCTTACACTCAGATGGCATGGCTAATTCTCTCATTATATATGGATTTATTTTCACTGAAAATTAATTGACCAGAAAAATGTGATTTGCAACAAGATTTAAAATTTGATTTTCTTAATAATCATCTGCAAGCTAATAAGGTACTTACATCCCAAGTTTTATTAATCCTTGTAGGTAATACAGATGTATAAATTGACATGCCTTTGCAGGCTTAGAATTAGTTGTATGTTATTAAAAACATACACAAATGTATGGAGATTCCTAGTTTGTTTTCACAATGTAAATTTTAGCTTAGCAAAGTATAAAGCTATGAACTTCAGATATCTCCTTGAAGGCATTCGAGACCCGGTTGGATGGGACCCTGGGCAGTCTGATCTATTTGGTAGCAACTCTGCCCATGACAGGAGGGTAGAAACCTGATGGTCTTTTCCAACTCTAGCCATTCGATGATTTGGATATCAATACATACTTCCATGGAAAATTTATTAACTATCAGGTGATGTCTTGTATTTTATTATGTTGGCACCTGCTGTCAAAGGTGGATGTTGGCGGTATGGCAGTAGAGCCTCCTGATAGTATTCCTTTTATTTTTACTGCCATGTGCAGCAGAGGGACAGTCTGACAAAATGGTATCTTGCATGGAAGTGCAGAAGAAAAATAGGTGTGGATTTGAATTCTTCCATGTGGAATAAATGGCAACCATTGATATTCATCGATGCTTGCTGAATGGTTATGGAGACCAGCCAGTGGATGTCAACATAGTAAGGCAGTGGGTGGTGTGTTTTAGCAGTGGTGACAGCAACGGTGGATCACCTCCGCTGGTGCAGATTTGTACAAGTGCAGCAGGCAGGCTTTTGTTCACAGCAGGCAAAAATGCATAGCTCATGATGGTTACTCTACTGGAAAAGTGTTTTGTAGCTAAGAATTTGATCTATCAGATGGTGTTATTGTGCTCTTTGTATCTGTAGTTTTCATGGAAATACATAGGAGACAATACTTCCAGAACTACATACCTTTATGATAATATTGGTATATGTGTTTACATAAGGTAAGAATTATTCTGTAGTCTTTTGAAAGGTGAAGATATCTCTGAAATGCCATTCTACTTAAGTGACACTTTAGAAGTCTGTTCTTTTGAAAGAGTAGTTAAATAATGTATCACAGTCTGTATTGATGCATGCAGGAGCATTAAGTAGCTACTCATTATGTATATAATGATGTATTTTATGTATTTGCTGTGTGTTTCGCCTTGAGAAGAGCAGTAGATACCTAGGTGTAAGCAAATGAACTGCGAGAGGTTTTCAGTAAATTAACACATCAGCCAGCTTTATTCAAAAATTCAGGTGGCACTGTGCCTCAACCACAGTTTCCTATTTTATGTAGGATTTTTAAAAGAAAAGCCTCCAAAAGTATCAATGTAAACATAGCTTACAATTTCCACTCTCTCTGTAATACTTGTTGAACATACTGTAGAACAACAATCTTGACTTCTACAGAGGATGTAGCTATGTATAAGATTAGGAGTTTGTGGTTTAAAAATATTCTGTTATAATTTTACATATAATTTAGATATTTGGCATTTGACAGTGATATTATTTATGAGTTTTATCCAGTAACCACAGTTACTGGATTTTAGTTTGAGAGATCTATAGCATAATACCGGATTACTGCTGGCACTTTCTTACATTGACATTTTAGTACTCAGATCTTCCTTCAAAGTTTTTCTGCTGGCTCAGTTTGGTTCCGGACTTTGATCAGGCTGAGTGATAGTTTGAGCAGGCAGCTAAATTTCCAGTGTTACATAGGCATTTATGACCATTACTTAAGAAATATTTTTGGTAGACTGTCTGCTCTTGCTACTTTCGTTTTCCTTTTCTCACCTAAGCACGAACTTCAAGTGCTCTGCCTCGTTGAATGCCTGTCTCTCCTATGAATCCTAAGACTGCCATTTGTGGAGTAAGCTAGTAACTAGTACTGATCTCTACTTCTATTGTACCTCTGGCTGAAAAATATATGACTATCAATTTCATTAAGAAATATTTATATGTTAATAATTCCTCAAGGCAGAAGCAGATTCCAGCCTTTGAGTTTGGAATTTTTGATATCTAAATTGTCCTAAGACTCTAGAGCACCTAGCATTTTGCAACCACTGAAAAAGAGCAGGGAGGAACTTCTGTAGTTATTTTCTTGTATGATGGAATAAGAAGATAACATTTAACTGAGTTGTGTACTTCAAGAGTAGGAAAAGGATTTTGAGATGAGTAAAACAGTATTATTGAAATAAATAAGGGGAAAAAAAAAAATTGCCATTAAGGTACTGGGTGGATCTTTATGTATCCCCCTTGATGTCAAACACAGATCTGACAAAAAAGAGAAGGATATTTTTTCTTTTCTTTCTCATGCCAAGAGTCATCAAGTAAATCTCTGTCAGGTAAATCTCAAGTTTGCAGAAAAGCAGTTCCTGTAAAAAGCATCCAATTAGCCTACTTATGTCACTTAGTACTCTGTGCTTTAGTGTTCTTTGACTGTAGATTAGTTTCTGTGCTCTCATCCCTGCCATTAATATTCACTCACCATAAGCTTGCTTTGCTATGCATTATTTATCAAGTTTAGAAAGTGATATAAAAGATTCTAACTAGGAAACAGACAAAAATATTGTCCAAAAGTGCTTTTAACCTAAACAACCTGCACACTGAAGAAGAAACATGAAAAATACTATTAAAAAATAAGACAACTGGTTATATAGATACTAATGTCATATTGCTTGCATACTTTTTATCTGTTTCCTTAAATTGTAATTGAAATTGTAGAAATAAATTTGCAAGCATACCAAAGAGACTCTTCCCTATGTAATCAAACAAGTAGCAGCTAAAGGGGTCCTTGTAGATACTTCTATAGGTTGGTGGGCAGAATGCAATTGGATTCTGTAACTAATGAATGTAAATCACTGATGTAAATCAATTAGTTGGTCCTTGCTTTTAGTCACAAAATTGTGTTCATAGTTTTGACAATATATCTGAAATTTGTAACAAAAAATAATAACTTATGTTTTTTTGAAGAGTATTTTGACTTGGTAAAGGAACAGAAGCATGCAAAGTTCTCTTGGGAAATACAAGCTTTTGCAAGCATACTGTTCAAGAATAGTTACTAGTGGGAGAGAACATGTCCAAGCTGGGAGAGAAAGCTGTCCAAGTTGACGTGTTTTGGAGGTTGAAATTCAGAACTTAGCAGTTACAAAAACACAAGGAAACAAATATAGGACTGCACCACTAAGTACTTCATTTAACCTCTGTGTTAGCCCCCTCTTGAAAATGGGTAGAAGACTAGGCACAAAGTGAAAAAAAAATTGTTTCCTCTGTGAGTGTAATTTAAAGGTGAAATATTTGATTATTCAACCAAATGTGTCTAATCCAACTAAATGGACTACAGGTGGGTTTATTGTATCAAGTATCTATTTTATGTTAAGAGCAAGCTAGATGCATGAATTTGGGAAGGCAATTTAGAATAATTATTTTATTAATTTTTGTTGATATCACAAGGAGTAATATGGCTGTACATATGAATATGTATGTATTCACATGTACATATTGGCATTGGAACATGAAAAATTTACTTCAAGGTGATTGGTAGCAACCAGTATGGCTTCATCAAGGGCAAGTCAAGCCTGACTAACTTGGTGGCCTTTTATAATGGAGTTACAGCATTGGTGGATAAAGGAAGAACAACTGATGTCATCTATTGGACTTGTGTAGAGCATTTGATACTGTCAGGCATAACATCCTGGTTGCCAAAAATGAATTTGATGGGTGGAGCACACTCTGGATAAGGAATTGTCTGAATGCTTGCACTCAGAGAGTTGCTGTCAACAGTTCAGTGTCCAAGTGGAGGCCAGTGACAAGTAGCATTCCAAAGGGATCAATATTTTGACTGGTGTTATGTAACATCTTTGTAGGTAACATGGACAGTGGGATTGAGTGCACCCTCAGGAAGTCTACAGATGACATGCTAGAGAGAAGGGATGCTATCCAGAGGGACCTGGGCATTCTTAAGAGGTGGACCCAAGTCAATCTCATGAAGTTCAGAAAGGCCAAGTGCAAGGTCCTGAACCTGGGTCAGAGCAATCTCAAGCACAGATACAGGTTGGGTGGAGAATGACTGGAGAGCAACCCTGAGAAGGAGGAGTTGGGATTGTTGTTTGATGAAAGTCTCAACATGAGCTGGCAATGTGAGCTTGCAGACCAGTAGGCCAACTGTGTCGTGGGCTTCATCATGACAAGTGTGACCAGCAGTTTGAGGGAAAGTGATTCTGCCCCTTTACTCTGCTCTCATGAGACCCCACGTGGAGTACTCCATCCAGTTTTGGAGCCCCCAACACAAGAAGGACATGGAGTTGTTGGGGCAGGTCCAGAATAGGGCAGTGAAGATGACCAGAGAGCTAGACTATCTCCCCTGTGAAGACAGGCTGAAAGAACTGGCACTCTTCAATGTCAAGAAGAGAAGGCTCTGAGGAGACATTATAGCAACCTTCCGGTACCTGAAGGGGGCCTGCAGGAAAGCTGGGGAGGGAATTTATAGAAGCGCATGTAGCAACAGGACAAGGGGAAATGGTTTTAAACTGGAAAAGAGTAGATTTAGACTAGATGTTAGGAAGAAATTCTTTATTGTGAGGGTGGTGAGATACTGGAACGTGTTTCCCAGTGAGGGAAGAATGTGTGTGTGAATGCCCCCTCCCTGGAAGCATTCATGGCCAGGCTAGATGGGGCTTTGGGAAACCTGGTGCAAAGGGAGGTGTCCCTGCCTATAGCAGGTGGATTGCAACAAGATTATCTTAAGGGTCTCTTTCAACCCAAACCATTCTACTCCGTGATGTAAGCAGAGACCAAAAGATGTAACCTTATAGATTTGTGGGTAGAACTCAAGATCTGGTGTTAAACTCCTTGAAAAATAGATATTTAAATATTTAAGAAATTTGTTCAGGAGGAGCTATCACAGTTGGGTTTAAGGTATAACTGGTGAAGTCATAATCTTACCACTCCTAGGAATAGTCTAACAATTAGAACAGTAAACTAAGAAGTTGTGTATTTGTGTTCTGTTCTGTCTCATATATTTGCTTTGAGTTAAAAATATTTTTGCCATTCAGAATATCTGGCATTTGGGATTTAAGCAGAAATACATGATTTGAAGAAAGTGAATAACTTTTTCTGGTCATTAGTTAAACTTTAAACTCCTATAGGAATATCTTAAAGCTGATGTAATGCATGAGTTGAAGGAAATTATAAATTGCTGGAGGATATTGTCATAGACTTATCCACAGTTGTGGTTTAAGAATACATTTAATGTTGACTTTAAAAAGCTGGTTGGTTTTTATGAGTCATTTTTAGGGCACTTCATATTTGTATGAAAGTGAATTTATATTTTACTGACTGATTTCTCTGTAAGAGAACAGTCTGCTTTCTTTAGCAGTTCTTATTTACTATTTTATGGATTGATAATGTAATATGTAGCCTTAAAACATCTGTTTTTGAAATTATAAAAATAGGATTTCTTTGTACTAACAAATGAAGTAAAGCATTATGATAATATACTGTCAGACCTTTAAACTAATCAAGAAATTAAAGGTTTTTGTTTTTTCATTTACAAAGGTTGTATGTTCTGTGCAGAGACTCACCTTATTGTACTCCTACAGTAAAACATCTGCTTGAAAGGTCTGTGAAACTTCTTTAAATACAGTGTTTAGTGCTTCAGCTGTTCAAAATCCAAAGTTTTAAAAGATTTAGATATATCATCACTGAGCACAAATAAAAACAAACTGGTAATGCCTGGAAATGAAAGACTTCATGCTTCCTTTGTGCTCTGCAGTGCATCCAGCGAATCAGTCATTATTTCCAAGCATTAAACTCCAGGTTTTGTGTAAAATATATCCTCTTACTATGTCCTTTTTATTTGTTCTAAAGCATGCTTTGTTTTTTCCTTGTGACGTTGCCATTCTTAACAACAGTGCTAGAAATAAAATGGGAGGAGAGATGCTGTGCCTGGACTGGAATCAGCCTCTGTAGTTAGAAGCCCTACTTGCTGAACATTTTTTTTTTTTTTTAATATTTCCAAGGTATTTCTACAATTCTCTCGGCATCTACATCTGTCATAATGGTAAACATTATACTGTGGTATAAGAGACCAAATTCTGCTCTTCTCATCTCTGCAAGACCTCACATGATAGCATGTTTCTGTCCCTGTTCATAGCTGGCAGCCTGGAAAATTTGAAATTTTAAGTTTATTTTCGTCATGGTAAGTTTAAAAATAACTGTAGTCTCAATGCTGAGCAGGTGTTTGGCTCAACTTTTGCACCATTGGATGCAGTGTTCAGCACTGTTCTGGATGCAGAAGGGTTAAGCAGCATGCCTGGAAAGATGATGGGTATTGGTTTCAATGCTGTTTCCAATTAGGTTTGATAAAGAATTGTATACAAGAAAAACAGTCAAGGGCAGTGGGGAGTTGCTTTAGAAGAAGAAACAGATGGGGAAGATGACAGATTTATGCTCCAGGTGATTGGTATAATAACCAATAGGAAATAACACAGGAGAAAACAAAGCACTTTAAACAATATTTTGCATGTATTTTTGCTGTACTTTCTGTACATGGACAGCGTCATTCTATGGAACATCTGCCATGCTGCAGTTCTGGCTGTACCTGCACAAATTCTGGGTGAGGAGATGTGGTTGACTGAAGTCACTTCAGCATTAGTATTTGTTGGACAACAAAATAAAGAAGACATTTCTTACTCCATTAGCACTTTATTTGTATGGCCAAGCTAAGAATTCAAGCAAAACCAAGTGGGCTATTCTGCTCCTTAGCAGCATGGGGAGAGAACTGGAAGGACAAAAATGAGAAAACTTGTGAGCTGAGATAAAAACAATAAGCAAGGCTGAGTGCACAAGCAAAGCAAAACAAGGAATTCATTTATTAATTCCCATCAGTAGGCAGATGTTCAGCCACTTCCTGGAAAGCAGAGCCTTGGCACTCATACAGTTTATTTGGGAAGAAAAACGCCATAACCACAGAAGTCCACCCTTCCTTCTCCTTTCCCTAAGTCTTTATTCCTGAGCACATCATATAGCATGGCCAGGGCAGATGTCCCAGCTGTATTCCCTCCCAAATGTTTGCACACCTTCAGCTTATTCAGTTTCAAGGCAGAGTGGGAAAAAGAGAGAACCTCAGTGCTGTGCAAGCACTGCTCAGCAACAATAACAACAAAAATACTGTGCTAACTCAATTTTAGTCACAAAACCAGAATGCACCAATATAAAGATGGCTATGAAGAAAAACAACTCTCAGCCAGACTCACAACAGGAAGTTTTTTGGGTTTTATTGCTTCCTTTTTTTTTTCCTTTTTTTTTCTTTTTTCTTGTTTTTCCCTTAAGTTACACTTGAAAAATATATGTAGCTGGTAACATTTCCTGGGAGGAGGGCTGACAGAAGCTGCAGAGTTTCCTAATGTGGAATGAACTGGGAGTTCTATGCTACTTTATGTGTGAAGGGCAATAGTAGATATGATGGATGGCTCTTCCTTGATAAAGTAATTATCTAACATCTGCTTTATGTAAAGATGCTCTACACTGCCAAATAGAGATGAAAGCTAAGGCAGAAAGCTACTTTGGTGCTGATCCAATGCAAGGTGATAAAATAATCACCATGAATTATTCTCGGTTTAACAATTTTCTCCTCAGCCTGAAGATGTCACGCAGCAATTTCCTACCTTGAGAGAGACTCCAAGCAATATGTTGCTTTCCATATGCTTTCGATCTCTGATGCAGTAAATTCTGTGCATAGTCTGACTATCTTTGTCAGCTAGATAGTTTGCCTGCATTGCCTAATTTTTCATTGGCAAGAATTTTGTTCTGGGAAATGAAAATAGGGAATGGATTTTGTACTTTTTTTGGCAAAATCAGGTTGAGAGAAACAGAGCTATTTCGCCAAGTAGTTCAAGTTGAACAGAAGTCTTCAGCAGTTTTGAAGTAGACATTGGGTTCTACTAATGGTTTTATGGTTTTATGTGTTTTGGACAGAATCACAGTCTATTTTTGAAACAAAAAAATACGTATTCTGTAACATGCTCTTTGTGCTTTTTATGTTTACGTGCATAAGTTTATATGCATCATAACAATCAAAGTTACATTGGTGACATTTGAGCAATATTTGAACCATCTTAGTTCAGACAGTTGGAATTTTGTACAATCAGATCTGTTGTAAACAGTTTTTTTAAGCAGTGTTTTATTAAAGGTACAATGTGATGCAATTGCTATACTCTATGGGGAGAATATTATCTTAGAGCTGAAATGCTGAAATTATAGCATGCAGAGAAAATATCGTTTAAATATATTATGTTATGCTTATAGTATACTGTCAAACATTAGTCTACAAACCCACTTCATAAAATTGGTTTGTGCTCTGAACAAAGTATGTCTTGTGTTCCTCAGTTTGAGTATATGCAACAAAGACAAGGCAAAACCTATGTGCTTGATGATAAGGAGAAATGGATGGGTAGGATATGAAATTTTGAGAAAGTGGGAAAGGAGTAGTGAGTTGCTGTAGAAGTGACAAGATTAGAGAGCTTTATAAAGCTGACTGTTTTGTTTCAGGTAGAGAACTTGGTGTACACAGGAAGAGCACATTTCCATATAAATTCTAGAATCTAGTTACTATTTTTACATTGTGGAATCTGATGTGGCTGTTTCCAAAGTATAAACCGGAAAAGTAAATAAGAGGCATTCCCCTAGGAGAGGCTGCCACCTACTTACAGTAAAATTTATTAAATCAAAAGATAAATAGCTACTAGCTGACACATTCAGGAAACTGGGTAGTCATGTCCACTTTGGGCTATATGGTACATCTTATGCACAGAGAAGAAGTATTGGCATGTAGTCAATTTTTTCCTCTTCAGAGTCAGCAGCGGTTGTCTTTGTCTTTTCTTCCTTTGCCTAAATTGGTTATATCTGCTTAAACCTCAACCTGCAGTCTGTCTCGCATCAAAATCTTAATGTGGGTGGATTGTGTGAACATTTTTAAGGCTAGAATCTCATCCTTCTTTAACTCATTGCTTTTGATTTGACAATAAAATTATAACCTAGTTGTGACCCCATCCTTTTCACAGTTCTTTCAATCCATTCTGGTTGTTCTGCTTCCTTTCAGGAGCTTAGTGAATCTGACTGTTCTTAGACTGTGTGGGAATTTATTTGCAGTTAAGTATACAAAGTACAGTTGCAGAGTAATCTGAAGCATAATGCTCTCTTTTAGAGGTACACTTATTGTTTTTGTTTGTTTTTGTCTTGACTGTAGATAAACATGTAAAAAAACATGTGACATCCAAATACTGTTTCCCAAACAGCAAAGACTATGTTGGTACACAGATTAATCCACTTCAAAGGAATGGAAAGAATTATTGGAAGACAGTTGCAGTAGGTACAAACATAAGTGCCCACTGATTTCACATGCAGTAAAATTGAAATTTCTCTGCTGAATAGACTTACTAATAGATATTAAAACTGCGTGATGTCTGAAATGAGTATAACCTGGGTGGCACAAAGCTATTTAAGTCTTCTTGTTAGTTTAAAACATTAGAATACTTTTTACATGTGATTTTGTGTTGTAGTAGTGGTATGTACTTGCAGAGCAGCTGAAATGTACGATACAAGTAAAGAATCAGTTTGAGCTTTTTGCTGAGCTCAAGTTAACCCACCTTCAAATCTAAATTGCTTCCTTACAGTGGTATTAACTATGACATGTCATGATGGACTATCTAGGTTCAAGATGCAGCTTTGAATTTTCTGTTTTATCTATTTATGATAGGTGTCTGCCTTTCTATTCCTGGCTTTCATATTTCATGAGTTTCTCATCCTTAATAATAAATTGATTGTCAGAAACTAAATGACTGTGCAGTAGTCCTTTACGATATGCTATCTCAGCTTTTTGTAGCTAGTGTTTATAGACATTGATGTTATTGATACTGTTCTCATGTAGCAAAGATGCATGTTTAGCTCTTATTTTCTCTTTATATGTCCAGTCCCCTTTTTTCTCTGGACTCCCTTTAATTCATTAACAATTTTTAGACACACGCTAAAATATGTAGGTTGCTCTGAAAGTAATGCCTCATATTTATTTACACGGAAACTATAGCAGATACAAAAGTGGAACAATGGTATTTGATTAGAGCAAATTCTCAGCTACAAAACACTACTTCTCAGCATAGTCGCGTCATTATATATGCACTTCTACCAGTGATGAACAAGAACCTGTGTGCTGTGCTCATAAAATAAATAAATAAATAAAATAAGTAAATAAAAATCTGCATTGGTGGAGATCACCCACTGTTTCACAGTTGCTATGAAATCATCAGTGCTAGCAAAAATATTGCCCATGCAATTCATCTTTCATCAGCTCAAACAGATGGAAGACAGAATGTGCCAAATCTGGACTGCACTGTGGGTGTGATAGGACGGTCCTATCCAGGTATGGGGCCTGGTGTTATTGTGTTGCAAGAGGAAATTTATCTCCTCTGGCCTGACTCTGGAAGCTAGCCTTCAGACTAGTCCTGACAAATTTGCATACAGTGTTCTTTCTCTTTCTGTGTGAGAGTTTGTGGGGCCTACCTGGACTGAACTTTGCAATATTCTAACATTGCCACCATTCCTTGTATTTCACTGAAGATGATACTCAGCCCCATACACAGTTCCTTGGTTTAAATCTGATGATTCTTGAAGTTCTTTACAGAGAAAGTGGTGAGGTGTTGGAACAAGCTGCCCAGAAAGGTTGTGGACACTCTTTCCCTGGAAGCGTTCAAGACCAGGTTAAATGAGGCCAGATCTAGTGCCAGGTCTGGATGTTGGTGGCCCTGCCTGTGTCAGGGGGGTTGGAACTTGATGATTTCCAACCCAAGCCATTGTAAGATTCTATGATTCACGTGGATGAGCTGATTGAGAACACCCTTCATTTCTTGGTGTGACAGCTATTCATAGCCATCTAGAGCACGTCTTGTCTCTCACATCACTGTGGCCATTGCTGAAATGCATCAAACAATGCCCCAGTGTGCTGACATCCTCCATTTGGTCTCTATAAGCCTTCAGAAAGCATCAGTGAATGTCAATAGGAGCCATTTTTTCTGCTTGGAGCAATTCAGTGATGCAGCTTTGCTTCATACACACTTTTATGTGAGACACCATTTTCCAGCCTGTCTCTCCGCTGCCCTCTGTCACATGGCAACTGAGAATTGGCAGGAAGGTTCAACCTCCATCACTATACCACTGACATCCACCTCTGACACTGTGGGTTGACACATAAAATAGGAAGCACTACTTTCAGAGCAGTCCTCAGAATTCTATTCTCCATTGCTTTGGTTGTAAGACTTTTGAGAAGAGTTACTGAAAATAAACTATTCAGGAACATGCTTAAAATCTTTTTTTTCCCCCACTTCTCTGTGCTGCCCACCTGGGACTCTGACCAGTTAGAATCTCTTTGAATGAGCTAGGAACTGCATATATCTTAATCATACTGACTGGCCACACACAAATCCTCAAGAAAATTCTTTAAACTTCATCTACCATTTTTATTGTCTTGCATTCAACAGAGTGACCTGGATGTTACTCTCAGATGTATGAGCTGCTTCGTGGTGGCTGTGCCCACATTTTGCTTGTGCAAGACCTTTTTGTATTTTTATAGTCCAAATTTTTTTAGTAGGGGGAGAGGAATATATATAAAGTTACTTTGTGAGTGAGCTCATCATTCAGTATTTTTCAGTGATAGGCTTTGGAAAGATTTACTGAAGTAGTTATATTTAGGTATGTTTAACTTTTTTGTGAGCATACGGGCAAATATTTGCCATAGCTCTATTTTACCTTTCACATACTGTAGTATATTAAACCACAAAACCACAGTGGCATAGTTAAAGGGTGGGTATTTAATATTAAGCTTTTCTTGGAATAAATGTGCTAGTTGAGGTGGGGAGTGGATTTTTGTGTCTGTATTGTTGCATATGTAGGTTTTTTTTTTCTTATCAGCCGTGCATTCCTGATAGAAACTACTTTTAATTGTAACGCTAAAATCTCATCACTAGCCTTGCACCACCACTCAGTTGTTCAATTAAAGCTGACAAAATTAGTAAATTTCATATTAATAATCCTTTTGTAGTCATTTCAATGATTGGTGGTGATGCATCAAAAATCACTTACACAATGCTAGTTAAGTGTAAGCAATGTGATATACTCCATTCTAGGGTTATTTACCTTTGTATTGGATGTGAACATTGTTCATAGCAATTCATCCTCAATAACATGAAAAGCATAGCAGGGTTCAGTATGAGTAGCCTGTATTTCTAGTATTAGTACTCTTGGTACTAGTTGGTGCGGATGCTAGTAATATGTGTTTGGAATTGACAGAGAGAATTCATTAGGTAATAAGGATATAACCAAGCATTTATTACACTGTTGTTTCTTTGCAACCTGTGTCTTTGACTCCTGCTTCTTGAGTCAAGTTTCTTTGATAGATATGGGAATCCAAGAGAGAAGACCACCTTCAATCTAGTAAGAGAGACTTCAAATTAGCCAGTGATCTGTCCTGAAAACCTCCTACTTTTGCCTCGCATGTGCTTGCTCAGTTTTGCTTTTTTCATTCTTGTGACTGCCTGTACTGTTTCTGCTGTTTTCTTCTGGCACTCTTACCAAATCATTTTCTCACCAAACTCTCATGCCTCCTTAATATGCAGAAATATCAATTAACACTATCTGAGCTTCACTTAGGAATCACTGAATCCTACAGTCACAGATCTCGGTCACCAAACCTTCCTGTCTTTTCCAAGAAACTCATCAAATACTAAGCCCTAGCTCATGAGTCAGACATACAGAAACTTATTCCAAACAATGTGCCCATTTTTGTACTGTTTTTGTTTAATAAAAAGCACAGGTCATGGAGATCGCTTAATAAGATACAAATTTTTAGTTAATTTGACTATGAATGTCCTTTTGCTTCCACTAATACTTTATAATACTAAGCAGCACAGGAAAGTATCTTTTCCCCAGAAAATTTTAATTCAGTATGGAAGGTGCATGAAAATTCTGCTATTTATCTTCAGCATAATTAAACTTTATGATAGGAAAACATTTCCATTAAAATTACCTTTTTAGGCCTGAATCATTACTAATAGCATCAGAATCTACGTGCTTATTGTTCTTACTTATCTAAAAGTTCCAGTAATAGAATAAACTATGAAGCTGAACAAGACATTGAAGACTGTGCAATCTCTCTGTAGATTTTGTTTCACTCTCAGAATGGAAATAATGTCTTACTCTCTAATCTATGTTCATAATTGAAAGCTTTGTAAAAATATTGTGAAAATATATTTTAAGATGTGATGCTAGTGTGAACCATGCAGTGATGGGTTAAAGTGCATAATATAATATTCAATTATTGTACCTCAGTGTTTTCTGTAGTTTCATTCACCTTAAATGTTACGTCACCACATCTGCTGCTGCATGCATACCCCAATTTGGCAAATGGCTTCTATAACAATTCATAAGCCTCAGTGCTAGTGTCACTCAATCACTCTAAAACATCCTTTGCTAACCACTAGAGACCTTGCAAGAAGAATACTTGCAAATTAAGAGTGTAATGGAGTGTTTTTTTCCATTGACATGTGAGGTAGGCAGTACATGGTAAGTAATTTTGTTAGTCTGGTGGTCACGTCCCAGATAAGAAACTGATGATTCTCTTCAAACAAGGCAGTTATTAGGCAACAATGGGGAAGTGTTGGTTTCTGCTTATTTAACAGATTGATTCTATGTTCCTGAGATGATCACCTTCTGAATCTTTATTTCCTGTAGGGTTTTATTCATTTTTAGGTCAGCATTGCTCCTCTTCAGTCCTCAAGCTGATAAGTAGCATGACAGTTATGCTTCTGAGTTTATATTTTTCTTATCTTGCATGTCTCCAATTTATGCACTTTCTCATACATCTCCTGCTTACTTGCACTCTCATAGCAATTTCTTCAGTAAAACTGAGCCAGCTGTACTGCACCAAACTAGGCCCTGAATCACAGCTGAAAGCTTAGGCTCAGGGTTTTTATCTTATTTAATTTAAAAAATTCCATTGTATTTATTATTGGGAGTAATCCACTGTAACTCTACATAATTTCTGAATATCTGTGAGACCTGCTAGGAAATTACAGCACCCAAGATTTAGGGTAGGGGAAGGTGGCACATTGTACCCTTATGCAGTTTGGATCTTAGATTAAATCGATAATTTCAAAGCATGACTGTGTTAGATGGGTAAAAGGCCATAGTGAGGGGAAATTGGCCTGATATATGTTGCTGATAATTATGGTCTTCGCTCCTTCTCCATCTATATCTGCTGTATAAAATACTATAAATGACTACAGGAAATTATAATCTGCAATCTCATCTGATAGGTGATTGCCCCCATGACCTATCCTCTACAGTGTGTCATTAATCATTGGAGTGTCTGTAAAGAGCAAAGCTTCAATCTCTGCCCCTTTCTTGCTAATTAAGTCTGAGGATTTGAGGGCTTCACTACTGCTCCCTTGTTCTGCTTGACCATTATGTTGACCCAATGTCTTGCTTTGTCAGTCTGTAGAAGTCCTTCACTGATGGAGAAAGACCTCCATCTATTCTGGTCTCAGCCTGCATGTACAGGTTGGACAGCAAGAATGGGGTACCACCAGGGGCTTTTAACTAGCAGCTTTGACTTATGACCAGCAGAAGAGAAGAGGGGCTTATTTGAGCTGGTTAAAGGAAGCAAGCTGCAAAGTACTTCATGAATCAACTTCAATTTTTAGCAGAAGCAGAGACTTAATCCATTATTATTATTATTCCAAAATGTGAATAGTGGTACCTGGAAATCTATGAAGAAAGACAGATCAATGTGGGAACCCCAGAATTGCCATTTGTAAAGGTAAAATATTAGAAGTTCATTTAAACTTTTATATATCTGTCAGGACGAATCTCCAGTTGTTCCAGAAATTTCCCATGATAGATCGCCTTTATACGTGCTGATTTCAGTTTTGAATTCTGCTGGAATCAGAAAATTCTACTGCAGTGCTCATGAACTGGGAAATTGTTTGGACTCAGACACGGAGCTTGTAAGAAATCAGTTCCAAAATTTTTCATCCTTCAGACTAGCTCAATATTCAAGCTGTCTCACCTCCAATGTGATATACAACTGTTTCTTTCTGTTTGAGTTTAAATTTCTGAACTGTACATAGGTGCAGAAGGTGAAATCATTTATGTGTGTTGTTAACTGAATAGGTCTACTTCACAGGGAAAACATTTGGTTTTTTAAGCATTTTTAGTAGCCCTTATAAATCACTGCATTAATTTCTAACTGTGATGTAAATCACATGACTTGTATGAACGTTTTCTATTTCTCCCTTACTGAGAAATATTGCGTAAAGTCCTAAGATTGAGAAACGTGTTATTTAGAATGCTTACCTCTCAAAAAAATAGAAGCATTTGATTTGTCAATTTTCTTTGAATTACACAATTTTATATTTTAGAAAACATTTTAACAATTAAAATTTTAGTGTTTTATGATAAACACTGGAGTTGAATACAAAGCAAAATGTAAAGCATTAAATGTAGATTGTGTTTAGCAAGAAGCTGCAATATTTAAGTTGTTAAGTTAGAAAGGATCTTTTTTTTTTTTCTTGGTTGTTCTCCAGCAGGAACAATGTTTTGGTAGCGAGAGAGTTCTGTGTCAGACTTCGCTATGATTGTTTGCACATCTTCCTTTTAGTTCTTTAGAATTATAATCTTCTTCCTTTCTTTCTTGAAGTTCAGTTAGGAAGCATGGGAATATAAAAAGGATGTCCAAGACAGCTTAGAGTTAACTGAAGTGAGCAGTTCATTACTATTACGCTTTTATGTTGATAAAATATTTATGTCATTTGCAAGACTTAAATTACCTTATAAATCACATCAAAATTATATTAATTGTATACAAACTTATCCATGCTGAGTGCTTTACTTTTATTTTTAGATGCATTTTAGCTAATTTTTCATTTCAGTAAGGAAATATACTATTAGATTTCAGCTAATTTTAAAATTCAGTACAGCGTGAAGGGTGTGAAAGTAGGGCTCCTATCAATTGCATTATTCTTTAACTACTTAGTTGACAAAAACTGTTATCTAAAATTCTACTTTTGGTTTAACTCTTGGGAAAGTGCATTACATTGCTACTGTTTCTTTTACCCCTCAGTGGGAGGCAGAAAACAGCTTCTTTGCTTTATCTTGAATAGGTTATCAGTTAAATCTTCAGGTTGGCTTCAGACAAGCTTTAGGTGGGCACAGCTCCTGCTGAAAACATCAGATCTTAGTACAGAATATACTTTTTCCCTTCCTTTCCATCTAAACAGTGTCTTGCTTCTTTTTAAAGACATATAATGTATACCTTTTTTGCAATGTGTTTCTAGTCTTTGATCTTCCTTCAAGTTATCAGCAGTTCTTTATCATTTCTCAGGCACCTCCCAAGCCACAGGATACAATATTCTTTTGTTGTTATTTACCCGCTTTGGTTGCATGATGCCTTTTCCTTTTCTATAGTTGCCTTGCTACTCTGTCTGTAAGAGAAATCTAATTGCGATAGTTACTAATTATAGGCTATATAAAATAGGGTTTTACAAGCAATGCTGAGTTGCATTTTGTGCCAATGTTCTGAATCTGGACTGTTTTATAAGCATAAACTGTTGTCTGAAAGACCATATTCTGCAATTACTTGTTTAGGTCAGGTGGGAAGTTTCTTGCAAGTTAAACATTCATGTTTATTACAGAAAAACAAATTGGACTTACCCATAAATGATGAAATACGAATAAAACAGTTTTTTGTTCCCATTTATCTGGTTTCTATTGCTTTCAAAATAAGAAAAGGGGGAGGGGAGGCAGAAAACCAGCATGGCTTGGCAAGGACCTGCTAGTCAAACTGAAGGAAAAGAAGAGATTGTACCAGCTGTGGAAACACGGGTATGTCACCTGGGGAGAATACCAGGATGCTGT
The DNA here is from genome assembly GCF_987193195.1 of Phasianus colchicus. NCBI lineage: Eukaryota > Metazoa > Chordata > Aves > Galliformes > Phasianidae > Phasianus > Phasianus colchicus. The sequence goes on from NC_143439.1 coordinate 45,812,676, forward strand.
GCAGACTTGCAGCGAGGAGATTAGGAAACGCAAAGCACAGATGAAACTGAACTTGATGAGGGACGTTAAAAACAATGAGAAGGGATTCTATCCATACACTGACTAGAAGAGGCAGGCCAAAGAAGAGCGTACCTCCTTTGGTACATGAAAAAGGAGAACATTCTACAACAGCTATGGAGAAGGTTGAGGTACTACATGAGTTTTTTGCCTTGGTCTTCTCTGGCAGCCAGGATTCTCGTATCTCTCATGTCCCTGAAGCTTACATCCCTGGCCCTCTAGGTGGGAACTGGGGGAGTAAATTCCCCCCTGCAGTAAGGCCAGAGCAAGCTCGAGACTGACTTATGAGACTGAATGGAGGGGGGAATGGTTTTAAGCTCAAGGAGGGAAGGTTTAGATTGGATGTCAGGGGGAATTTCTTTACAGAGTGTTGATGTGCTGGAACAGGCTGCCCAGAGCGGTTGTGCATGCTCTGTCCCTGAAAGTGGGGTTGGATGGGGCCGTGGGCAACCTGATCTAGTACCTGGATGTTGGTGGCCTTGCCTGTGGCAAGAGGGTTGAAAGTTGATGATACTTAGGTTCTCGTCCAACCCAAGTCATTCTGTAACTTTATGATTCTCATAATGAGAAACAAATTGGAGATAATGCTATTATTTACTGTGATATGTTTTATTTATTCTGTCCCTTGTACTTTGAGATCAATCCTGTCTGAGAAACAATCATTTTTTTCTCCAATATTACTGAAACTCAAAGGCTGCCCTTGTGCTTATCCTTGTTTTGCTTAAGCTAAACATACGGTCTTAAAAATGAAAGCTGTAAAAACAGTCTTTATCATTGACAGTTTTGCCATTTCTAGGACTAGCAGCTGGGAAGCTCTGAACAATCATGGTAGTCACAGTAAGAAAAGTAGGAAATCGGAGAGAGAGGAAATAAATGTCTTACTAAACTAAATCTGGAGAAATGTACTCTATTTTAAAATGCCATGCAAGAATCAAATATTGCCAATGAAAATATCAAGAATGGAAAGAGGAAGAAAGCATCAGCAAAGGATGAATAGAATATTTATTCTGCAAAAAGAAAAACGGAAACCCTTCAAGATGAAAGCAGTGTGTGATCTCATTTTCTACACAAAACCAGCATTGCACTTTTAGGGGAACAACTGTGATAATGTTAATTATATTTGATTCAATAAATTGCATCTTGAAAGTCAGATCAGCAAATCATCGTAATGCCTAATCAAGATCAGCAACAGCTAATCTCTTCCCTGACAAGCAAAAAACTTCACTTGAGACAGTTTGTTTCAGAAACTTCTTTACTGAGGTTCTTGAACTTTCTTCCCAGGCATCAAATGCCCGTAGAGCTTCTGCACTAGCAAGTAAGTGCAAACAGGAATGTAATTTGATGCAAATCTTCCAGTCATCCCTATTTACTAAATTTTGGGTTGCATTACAGAGCAGTCTCAAGGAGCTTCTCTATCTTGGGGGTGACAATAATGATGTTGAAAATAATGAAAAAAATGACATTGCATGGAGCATACTAATTCATTCAGGCGAGGGCACCTGAACAGCATTAGTTCTTAGAAGCAAACCTCTGAAATGCATGTAATGTAAACCTCACTTCCTCAGCTATTTTCCTTCACAGGTTTACTTTTATTGGTCGGCACTACTTACCAATGTATTTGTAAGTACTGCGGTCCAAGATCAGACTAAATAGACCACAGGATCAAGTAGACAGTGGTACAGCAAGTGCTGCATGAAAAGCTCAGTGAATAGCTGATGGTCTTAGCTCAGTGGCAGGATTTTTATTTAAAATTTTTTGTTTAAAAAACAGGGTTGAGGACTTGTCTGCACATAATGCTTTGTAGTTAAGAAAACACAGCTAAGTAATAAGGAAAGATGCTTTAAAAATAAGCCATTTGGAGTAAAGAAACTTAAAACATTGAGTTTAGAAAAGCATTTAGAAAACATTCTTTCAGCTGTTTTTTCCAGTTTTATTAAAATTATCAGTGCATTTCTGTTGTTTAATCTTTATTGTTTTTCAGAAATATCTTTCTTCAAGCTCTTTTCTTTTTAAGCTCTGTTTCTTAAGTAAACAAGATGTATAAAACTCTTGAATAACTCTGTAACTTTTGAAAGCTATCAGTTTAGAAATACTAGGCTCAAAGTAAATTGAAGAAGAGTAAATGCTACTGAGAGAGAGGACTCTATGGCAGCTCAAATCCTTCACATTGAAAGTCTAACTATAAGAAAAAAGGGGGTGTGGGGGGTGGGGAGGGTGTGAGAGCAGGAAACCAGGCTTAATTATCCCTGTTCTTCATAGAACAATTTGCCATTTATGAGAATTGGTGAACTTGCTAAAAGCTATGCAAAAATGAAATATTTAATTCTAAATTATCAGCCCCCTTTCTTCAGCAGTTGCATCTTAGATATTTCATTTTGGCTTATTAAGGCATTATCTGCATTTTATTTTCATTCTGAGTTCTAGGGGCAGGTTAACGTGGAAACCACCAATTTATCCAATTTTAATTTTTTTGTTCGCTTGTTTTTAAAATGCTTATCTAAGAAATACGTAACTCAGCATATGCTGAGATGCATGCAATGGGATTCTACTTGTATGCAATGTATGGTTGTAATCTCCCAACCCAATTAACATTCATGTTGCTGATATGTCGTTGTTCATATTTGTAATAGTGAGCATACACCCCAGTCCTCTAACAAAGTCTTCATTAAGTGATTGTTCTGTCCCCATAGACTCCTATCCAATTCCTGGATGGAAGATACATTGACAAAAAACCACAAAACTGCAGCAGTTATTGATGGCCTTTGTTTCATCACAGCATCCTTCAAATTACCATCTGGGCAACTAGAAGGATTATCATAAAAATATTTTCACATTTGAGTCATTGCATGCTCTACTTGTGGTGTAATATGTGCAAACTTGGATTTTGAAATTGCTCTTAGCTGTCTTTATCACATTTTATCTCACACAGTGCTGTAGGGAGATGGTGGTATATGTGAAGCAAACAGGTTTGGATGCTCATCACTCTCAGGTTTCAGTATTAACAGTAAGTTGCCATGAATGTGAGGTGTTTCTTTAGTCAGCTGCAGTTTAATACCTGCTAAAGTTAAGAGAAGAAAAAGAAAAAAGCCAGATATTTTTATTTCAGCATCATCCAGCTTATCCACGGGGTCTTGAACAGATCAGGATACCTCAAGGCAAGTCTAGGGAAATCCTTCCCCAGAAAGTGTCATGGGTCCTTTGGAGGTAAAAACAATCTGAATTCCCATAGTGAATCCCATAGTGAAAGAGGCAGGAGGAATTACCTTCCTTACATCCATGATGGGTCAGGCTATCCTGTTTGGGTTGCAGTAACGGACAGACTCCTTTAATAACAGCTGAGCCACTGGAGTGCCCAATCACATTCCTGCCCCCAAAGCCTTTTCCGCAGCTCATAGCAGTGTGCACATTTACCTGTAAATCAGTCTATTTTTTGAGTTCCTGTACATATGTTTTCAGGAAGATCTAATTACATAGTTTTAAGAAATTGATGCTCAACTGAAATTATAATAAAAATTGCTTTTCTCCTCTCTCTCCAATGAGTACAAAAACCAACCAATCAAGAAACAACAACAACAACAAAACACTGTGGAAAGTGCTGTCAAAATGTTGATTTTTCTTCAACTATGCATATATACAGAGATTGTGTATAGGGAGGAGGCAGTGATAAGAAAAAATGATGTAAGAATAACAAAACAAGGTCAAATGATCAAGCACATTTGTCTCAATACCCTGTCTCATTGGATATGAGCAGTAAGTGGCAAGTCAGAAAAGAACCTAAGAATAGAACCATTCCACAAGAAGGATTCCTCTGGTAATGTGCTTTAGCTCTCCAATTTCCTTAAGTGTCTTCATTATATCTTGCTTACGTCCTGGAAATTTTTTTGTCAATAATATCAATAATGTATTATATTAATGTGGTTCTATCAAAAATATATATACATCTTTGTAGCTACTATTTCCTATGGGGGTTTTTGTTTGTTTTTGTTTTGTTTGTTTTTGTTTTTGTTTTGTTTTGTTTTGTTTTGTTTTATCTGCACCCATGGAATTCTTAGTAGAAATGAAAAGCATGCACCTAAGCATGCACCTACATCATGCTTATTTTTTCAGTAATTTTCTGAATACACCAGATGCTATTTCCTGTCAGGAATCTATCTCATGTCTTGTAGAATGTCAGTCTTTCTCTATGTTTTGTAATTGGTATGATCTCAACATTTTGTATGGTGCTGAGAGCAATTATATATCCAGCTGGGAAACTCCAATCTATAGAGAATAGCAATTCTTGGAAACAAACCTATGCTGATTTACATGGTTGTTGATTTGGATTTTCTTTATTGGAAAACATAAGTAGTAAGTTACAGAATACTATAAAAATACTCATAAAAATAAATAATAAAATTTTCAATAGAGAATTAAATGTCATTTCTGAGACTATCATATATGTCCATATATTCCATATATTTGGAATTTCCATATTTGTATGCTTCCCAAAGTTTCATGTTAAAGCAAATTCTAAAGCAAAATTCTTTTTCTGCCTCTTTTATGTAAGTAAAAACCCCCACATAAAATAAAATGTAAAAAATCAATGTTACCAAAGAAGTGACCATCCCTCATCAGAGCCATAATTGAGCATAACTTAAAGATTAGAAAGCATAGATTACAGAGTCTAAAATGCTATCCAAATTGATGTCTGAAATGCCTAAGTTATTTTTGTTTTCTGAGCTCACTGGCTAGTTTCTTTTATATTCTGATCTAGACCAAATTTTCCACAATCATATCAAGTCTCTGAAGGATGGAAATCTGTTTCTTTCTGACCTCTCTGGGGAGCCTTATGCTGAGGGGAAAAGAACAGGACAAGACAGAATCACAGTCTAGATGATCAAATTATTCTTTACTCTTCTTCTGCTTTCTAAAATTGTGAAGGAAATTTATAGTAGTGAAGGTGCTTTAAAGAGTCTGTCAAATATAACAGTGGCTGAATTTCATATCATATGTATATCATCAGTATGTGTGAACCCTCCCAGAAACATTCTATCTCTTTGCTCTAAGCTACTTTAAAACTAGGCAGAAAATTTCTGTGAATCTTTCTAGACCATAATATTGGTGTTATGTGAATGTATTTCACAAAATTTATTTTGGATGCTAATATCTTTGCAAGTCTGTTTTCTGATACGTTGAGAGCTACTTCTTATCTTTTGAAAGATTTTGTAAGGATATCATTAAAAGCTATTAATATATTATAGCTATAAATGTATTTAGTCCGAATTGAATGTATTTCCGGAATGTAAGTTTATCTGGTACTATGTCTCTTGCTGAATGTACCCATACAATTCTTGCTGTACTCAATTTTGAGCTGAATGAATGCTGTGATTTGTACAGATTGATTGTTCTGTCATCATATATGATGATATATAGTGGCATTCAAATGACCACTAATCAAATGTTGTATTTCTTATGATTATTACACAAACTGCTTTAAGTCAGTACTGCACAACTAAGGATAATGACACTAAATAAAATGACACAAGGAAGGAATCTATCTGAGATAATCCAATAATTCCCTATCATTTTGGAAGGTTGCATTTAGTTTGAGTAATCATTACAAGAAAACGGTGATATTATATTTATGTCTCCCAAGTATTTTCTCAGGAAACAGACAAACAGCCTCGATCGATTTGTTTTAAGAACAAACACAGTACTACTATAAGTATTTTCTTGTTTATTCTGAGGACAAAATTGATTAGTAATAGTATGAAATATGATACTAAAGAGTAAATTTTTAGGGTATCTTTTAGAGAAAAAATAAAGGCAGAGTTTGCACAAACTTTTACAGATTCTGTAGGAATGTTGAACACTGTTTACATAACCAAATGCAAAACAAACAGGGCCTTGTCATTTTATGCTATATAGCTTGTGTCCAGCCTGCAAACCACATGAACAGTTAGTAATGTGGCCCCACAAGATCATAAGGTTTCAGCATTTTTATGTGATTTTTAGTGATATTTTCCATGAGTTGACTGCACATAGTTCAAACATGAACTGCACAGGCAACAGCAGAAAGATGTGGAGGAGTGCTAACTCCATATATCATGCCCACCACACACATTTGGTCAAAGCTAGACTTGTGTGTATTGTATGTGACATGATATTTTTAGGAAATACACAGGTAGGCATGCAATAACTGAATAATCTAGAAACTACAATTATGACCCAATTTCTTGATGTTTTATATTTCATTAAGTCATATGTTACACTGGCAACAGCTAAAAGAGTGTCTTGTATTTTCAGTATGACAAGGATCAAGTCAAGAGCTGCAGTCACATATAAAACTGTTGGTCCTTATTTTTCTATTTCTGGAAATAGTTGTATTTCTGCCTGATTTAGAAATTCATTTGCAAAAAGTCTACAGGTTGATTTTTTACATGAATTGGAGGAAGTCCACTGACAGTTTCTCACTGCAAGGGCTACTAGAAGTTTAGGGCAGTTTCTCCATCCAGTACGTAGTTACACGTTACTACACTAAGAAAAGAAGATAAGCTGCCAGCTTGTTATTGAATGCCCTTGTGGATCCAGCCTCAGACAGAGGGTTTAGAAAGTGAATCAACAGATTTTATGTTCTTAGATTCCACTTCAAATAAGTGAACAATAAATAAAAAAATTATTAAATTTAAAAACGCAGACCAGACAAAACAAGAAGGAAAAGATTGTTTTAAGTAGATCTTGTATAGGTTATGCTGAACAGACTCGGCCATTGTGAGGCTGCATCATTCCACAGGTCTGAAAGCAATTAGGAAGGCTGAATACAAGTAAGTTGCAAAAGTCTGGAACAAAAAATGGACCACATTCTCAATGGTTGCAAATCGAAGTATCTCCCCTAAGTTTATTGCAGCTATTTAGATCATATTGCAAGAACATGACAGCAGCAAAATGTGACTTTTCTAGTAAATGTTCTTCAGTGTCCTTTCAAGAACATTCATTTAATAAAAGAGATTTAAAGAAAGAATTGTCTTCACCCACAGTTGAAGACTGTTGGAGAACTTGACTGTATATTGTCTACTCATATGCAATATTTAATGGTATTACATTTAACATCTACCATATGTAAGCTTGTACCTTGCCATATCAGTGTCTAAGTTCTACAGAAATAAAATATGCCACCCACATCCATTCAATCATTTTAATTTTCTTTGTAAGCATAGTAACTTTCTACAGTTCCTGAAAACAGATCTTTATGATTTACTTTTACTTGAAATTTAAAGTCTATGAAACAAGAACTGTGGCTTGATTTGGAAATTCGTAAGTGTTTGAAAGACATCCCCAAAATAAAAGGCAGAATTCTTACAACAGGAAACAACAATACCAACATTCTGAGTTTCTTTCCAAGTTATGACATGTACAATGATGGATTAATAAAAGGTAGAAGCAAGGCCAAAATCTGGATAAGATATTTCAGTGAGACTGTAACCACTTATTCTTTGATTAGTTCTTGAAACTGTGGCTTACCTTCAGTTTGCATAATCATGTAACTGTATCAAGCTATTAGCTTTGCAGTGCCTTGGTGAACTTTTACTGTTGCTAATCTAGAAGCTGTAGATCCTGACAACTTTTATTTCCAAGGACACAGCAGTATTTGTACACTTAGGTACACTTAAATTTTTTGTCATGAATTTTTCTTAATGCTCCAACACAAGGAAAAGAGCATATTCATGAACTAATACCGATACATTCAGTATGAGATGTAGAAGTATGAAATACTTTATGAAATCTGGTGGTTCTACTGTGAAGGAAAAACAAATTTTGAAATTTTGAAAATGTTTAATAATAAATGTTTATAAATAATGCATCTTTAATAAATGTTTAATAATGCATCTGTCTTATACATTTGGCAGTATCTGGTTGAATTTAGGCAAACTTTTTTTTTTCTTATATTTATTAAGCAAAATATTCATACTACAATTATTCTTCCTCTTCTGTAAATGTAGAAGCAAATTTTTGAAAACAGAACTTTCTGATGGAATGTCAAGTGATATTTGGCTTAAGAAAAGTAATTAGAAAATAAACATTTTGATTAATAGTTTGCCCTGAAGTATCTGTTTATTGTTTTGGAATATTGCATTACAGTTTTTAATCCCTATTTTGCTATTATCTGAAACAACATTCTGAGTAAATTTTAACCAACAGTTAAAAACCAACAGTTTTTTGTTTTCATTTTGATTCCCATGACGACAAATTTCAAAATTGTGCAATTTGTGCAACTGCATAATTACAAACAAAATGTGTCTCTTCATAGCCTGTAATTCCAACTGGAATTGAATTCCAATCTGGAAATCCTTCATGAAAATAATATGAATCACAATTTGGAGTGGAGTAAAAGATTTGTATTTGGATCTCTGGCTAATATAGCTAAAAATCATTCTGCAGTTATTTACCTCTAGCTATACTTATGACTGAGAACCACCACATATGCCCTTTCCTTGCATAGGCTTCAAAGACCTCTCTGTTTGAAATTGCAGAGGTTAGACTGGTAAGCCATTCCTCTTAGGGCTGTCTACCTCCACTACCCATACACATAAAAGCTACTAGGAAAAAAATCAAACCCACTTCCATTTGGGCATGCATAAGTTTGCAACTAACTTTCAAATTTAATAGTGTAATTTTAAGTCTGAAAAATGCATATATAAAATTACATGGACGACAATGAAGACCACATTCGACAAATTTAGTAGAGTTTAGCACAAAGTTCCACATGCTGAGGAACTGAATCTTAACAAATTAACTCCAGATATGACCATATTAGAGAGAGCTGGAGACAGCCTTACAGAGCTGGCTTTTTAACTGAAGAAATGCCCTCAAGATTCATTCCAGCTAATGAAGGTATTATATAAACAGTTAAAAGGCAGTTGCTGGAGGCTGGTAATAAGCTCAAATATCAGCAGTTAGTAATTATGAAGGTTTCCTATCTCATTTCAGAATAAATATCCTGGTCTAGTTGTGATAGATCTGCTGAACGGAGACCTTCCTGTCACTATGTTCAGGTACTATTTTGTGGAGAGTATGTGTGATGTCTTTCCCTATATCTCCAGCTCTGTTTTAAGGTTAGACAAAGACTAAACCTGCCAATCAATAATCTGAACAGAAACAGTAAATCAAATTAATCAGATTGATAATTATTAAAGTGATTTTGCAACAGCAGAAGGAGTTGCCAGAAGGTAGATGCAAAACTGACCCACCCTGAAAGACAAAGTTACCAACACCACTTCTTTCATTAAAGAAGAGGCAAAAAATTGTTGACCTCACCCAGCAGTTTGGAAATTATGCATGGTCACTACCATTATGATTCACACTGAATTAAATTAAATATAGTTTTGTTAAATTATTTCACCTAAATAGGAGACCAGTGACCAAATAGGTATTTTTTGTGTTTTTATTATTAGCTTTTGTTATTACATGAACAGCTAGCATTTTTTATTAATTGAGACCCTAATTAAAGCCATACTAGTCATTTCCATTAGCTTACTCAAACTTCTCCAGAGCTGTCCGTCTGGTTTTAATCAAAACCAAATGGTAATCCAAGTTCTCAGTCTGGAACGGCTAAGAGGAAGTCATTCAGAGGAGGCAGAAGAAAGCAGAAAAGATAAACAGATGATATTCACTAAATTTGTGCAGAGCAGAGGATGTAGATGCTGTGGGTTACTCTGAAGACGTGATTCAGGCACTCTGTCAAATTGGAACGAAGTAGTTACAAGTGTTTTATGTCAGCAAAATACTAATATGATCAAGATGGAGTCTGTCCTTTTGCTTTCGCAGAGCTGGATTTGTGTGACTCTGGAGGATTCTTAGAAGAGGTAAAGCAACATATACCATTGCCTGCTATATGACTGCATTTAAACCACAGCATTCATTTTCTCAGATCCAGATAATTCTCTCGAGTAGGAATGCAATTTTATTGGCATATGCATGTGCATGGTATCTTTCGAACTGTGTGTACGTGCTGATCAGAATAGTACAAGAGCCTATGTAAGCTAAATTTAAATTCTGTTGTTCTCTTCCTTTTTCCTATTATCTGGTACAAAGATGAGACATTTTGGAGACATTGCCCCTTTGTTCGGGTTGACTGTCATCTTTGCATGAACCCTGGAGATGTGCAAAATGTAGGTATATTTTAAAAGGAAAGAAAACATCGGGGAGGGGTTTAAAACATGTTTGCATGATGTAACTGTAGCAGAGACCTTCCAGTTTGACAGAAATACCTCAGCAGTGTGTTAAGCTGAATGTCTTGAAAATTTTCAGTCTGGGCGTCTTTTTCCCTTTCCCCTCTCTGTGCGCTCGCTCCCTTTCTCTCTGCCTCGCGCACGCACACACACGCTCTCCCTCTCTGTCTCTCTCTCCCTCTCTCAAAGGCAGGAAATACTTTTCAGGCAATCTGGGCCTGGTTGTTGAGGCCCCTTTCACAAAACATCAGTCTGAATTTAGTAGACAGAAGTCACTGGGAAAGGCTTGACAGGCTCGTGCTTAGCTAAGGCTCCCTCCAGCTGCAGAGGGTGTTTTTGTTAGAATCACACATTGAGGAAAACTGCTTAGAATAGAGTAACGATCTCAGAAGTGAAATCTGAACTTTTATGCTAGCAGGAGCTAACTGGGACTGGGTTCTTTTGTTTGTTGGGTTTTTTTATCCCTTTTTTTTTTAAGGACTTTTTTTTCCTATCTTTTTTTTTTCTTTCTTTTCTTTTCTTTTTTTTTTTTTTAACCAAAGATTTTAAGAAGGTCATGTCCAAGTTTGACTGACATTCTCTTCATTTACGTAAAGCTGTCTCAGAATCTTCCGATACTTTAAAATAAGACAAAATATTTTTTCTTTTCTTTTTCTTTTTTCTTTTCTTTTTTTTTTTAAGTGAAAGTAAAGAAAAAACAGGAAAGCAACAAGCAGCATCCAGCACTACTGGGACTTTCAGCGTTCAGGATTCCAGCACTAAAACTGGAGGTAAATAAATAAGTATCATTGAAAATGTAAATTTAGTTGTATGCTGCTAATCCTGTTAATCAAAATGTGCCAGAGCTATAACAAAATCTTCTTGTTCATTTTGCTTAATCTTTTAAAAATATGCTTGATATGCTGAACTTTGTTTATTAGCATTCATATATAAATAGAACTGCATGGTCTTGCCTGCATGTTTTTAATAGGCATGAAATAAGAAAGCTAGAAGTGTGAATGATATCCTTTTTCACCTCATTTGCCAACAGGGAGGGCATTTAGGGCTATGTTTTTTTCTCTTTCCCACCTTCTCCTCCCTTCTCTTCCTTTCCCCTCCAGCAGTAATGATGATGAGAAGAGATTTAGGTAGATATATCAATTATACTTCTGATGGTTTTGTTGTCTAGCTTTTACTTAGTCATAAATGAAGTTTGCAGTATAACTGACAATACAGTCCTAAATGTGTACACTCTAAATATGCAATTTCAAGGTATCCTTCTCCTTGTTAGCTAAAGCAGGTTATTTTTAGTAACCTTTAATTAGATATGCAGTTTGGGATGTGCTGTGCTAACTTTTAGAAGGAAAGCAGGATTCAGTGAATGTCAGCTGACTAGATAACTTTGGTGAAGATGTATGAATTCTTTTTTTCAACCTAGTTAAGGTTTAACTATTAAAAGTAAAAACAATCCACTGCTTAAGTGTTTAGGGGGGAACTCAGGATATCATTTTTGACTCTGAGAACAGAGCTGCAGCTATTAAAGTGGTGATTTAAGCATTTTTCACATCTGTATATTTTTTTATATAGTATCCTTTGTCATTCTGAATATCTAAAAGGATAGCTGTTATTTTAAGTAATGTAAGAGATTCTTTCTTGCATCATTAAGACTTCATATATTTATTGGCTTGTTCGGTAACAGGAGTCATCTCTTCACATACATTTAAGAGAATTTTATGAAGTTTTTTATTTGTATTTTTACTAAATACTGTTTTGAAATAATTGGTGACTAATGAAATGATTTTGTGACTTGAAGGGAAGGGAAGGAGCATTAAGAACCCTGGAATGGTGTCCAGTATCTTCTCTGTTATAATAGACTGAGAACTGTGCTTTACTGCCATACCCATTTTGTAGAAGAATGTCCTCCATGCTGTTTGTAACTCTGGGCCATAAAGAGCGTGGGTCTGAAGGGGGAAGGAAACATCTGGTAGGCAGCAAGTTACTCCAGGATATGCCCTAGGGTGAACGTCAGAGTAGTAGTCACAACTTCCATAGTTCTTAGTCCTGAGCTGGGAGAGCTGTGGTAGGTCCATGGTGAGATAAAGTTCAGAAAAGAATCTAACCAGCTGAGTCTATGTGTCACTCCTATGAAATTCATGCTGGAACTTTGATTTGCCAAGGGACTTAATATTAGTGCCTTTCAGTTCACTCTGTTACCATACTTGCCCCTGCAATTGTGCATGTGGATACTCAGTCAGGACTGTGCTTAAACAGAGGAGAAAATACAAAATGATTAAAACAACTATTCCACATCAAGGGGCATCTTCTGTAGCATCTTCTTCTGTCTTTTAAAGGATATAATGAATGACCTCACTTGACCTCACTTGCAAATAAAAGTACCTGAAACAGTTGAGCTACAGGATAGACAATGGGATAAACTCCAGAAAATACTTTCTCATTTAACTCTGAAGTTTCTCACAGGCCATAAGAAAATATAACACACACAAGTGCCCTACACTCTCATATAGAATGTTTATTGAATAGTTCTGGAGACAAATCCCTGTTGCTATTCAGGTACTGGTCCTGCTTAATCTAAGTTTTGTGTTATACTATACTGTTTTCTTAGATATTGTTATTAAACAAACAAACAAATGCCTGCAAAAGGAGTAGTGAAAAGATAGGATACAATCTAACACTGAGCATCTATAGCATCTTTGACCTGTTCTGTTCACTCCAAAATGCTAATATCTTTTAACTTGAAACACACATAAAGCCAATACACAAGATGATTAATTTGAACAATAAAGCAAATTAATTAATATCTGCAGCCTTGAGCAAAACTAATGCAAGAGATCAAGTTCTTACAAGAGAAAAGATTCAAAGAGCTCTCCTTTGGCTTGAATTTATATCCTTGCAAACTCTTTTGTATCTTGTATCTGTTGACGTCAATGTTAAATTATGTAATCAGAACACCTAAACAAACTAAATTGGAATATTTGGGCCTAATTCATGAAGATCTTTGTGACACAAAGCAAAATTTAATTCCTTGGAAAAGAAAGCGAAAAACAAAAATAACTGTTTGGGTACGTAATTTTTGAGTAGGCAAGTCTTATGGTAATTCTTATGAACCGCTGAAGTTATAATATACTTTTACATTTTGCTTTAATGTGGTGGAAAAATAGAAGGCTGTCCATTTTGTCTTTTTTTATAAATCTCAAAATTTTATTCTTTTTTATTTTCTTAATTGTCTAAAATTGTATGCTGAATTTTCTAATATATTTTTCTGTTGTTCTTAAAATGAATTTTGTTACTGAAAATTACCAACTTTGGTGCAAAGCTTCCCCGAGGAGGACTGTAGCAGAAGCAGGAAGAGAACTTATGAACAATTTTATCAATTTTATTTTTTTTTATAAAAGGAATATATATACTTCTGGACATTCTTTTTTCTTGTAGCCATCTGGTTCCATTTTCTGTTGTTTGGATTAAAAAAAAATCTTAAAAGATTTTTTTTTTTTTAATCTTGGTGTCCTATTCCTTTTACAAAAGGAAAAGGGAGGAAAAAAAGAATTTTAAAAAAGTGCAATTGAAATAGCATAGCCAGAAGAACTAAACTCTGATCTCCTTCCTAAAATCAGGAGATTGGATGTAGATTCTGGAGGTCTCTGATTCTACTCCTCACTCAAGTCAGGGTCAGCTAGAACAGGCTGCTCTGAGCTTTGTCTACTTGAGTTTTGAATATCTTCAGACATGTTTATCAGTTTCACTACTTAGTAAGGATGTTAAACTTAGCTATCTACACAGGTATACACTTTTTTTTGTTTGTTTGTTTGTTTGTTTGTTTGTTTTTCAATGTACAGGTATGTGTGTACAGGTAAAAATGTACACCTGTATATATACCTGTATGTATAAAAGTATTCCCCAAACCAAATGCATAAAGCATTTTTGCATGCAAATCCTATATAAATAAGACTGTGACCATGATGTTTTAAAATAATTAACTCTATTGAATTTAAATACTTCATTGGGCTTCTGGCTGCATTTCAAGATGTTTTTCTTTTTCTTCATTCCCCACTGGTATTTGTTGATGTTTCTAGATTTTAAATGTAGTCTTTTGGTAAAGAATTTCAAATCCATTGTTACCATAATTACTTGTTTCTGTTGAATGAGGAAAATCTCTTACGTTAGAATTATTACAAATGCCTGGACTTTTATCTCGGACGTATTGTACATTATCCACTGAACACAGAGGTTTGCCCTGTGCTCTATATATCTGATGAAGACTTATTTAACTCACATATAGTCTTCTAGTCTTCACTTTCCTCTGGGCTCTCCTTTTTTCATTCTGATTAGTGATATTTTCTGTTTGGTATTTTTTTATATCTTGTCTCAAATTCCAGTAGGCTTAGATTAAAATGCCTTTGAAAAGGCATTTTCAGGAAAATTCTGTTACCTCTGAATCCTAAGTTCTTCTCCTTTCCTCTAGCTTTCTATCAGTTCTAGGCTTTCCAGGGTAGTTACTATGCCATATTACTAAGAATTCTGTAGTCTGATTCACTTTACCTCATCTGTGAGAAATGTTCCTTAATGCATAAATCTTCCAAGTTGAATGTAACTATACTTATGGAAAGTTTCCACTGTGATCCAAAGTTTTATTTTGTGTAAAGGAGATTCAAAATTACAGTGTAATTATACTAGGAGATGAGAGAGATCCTAGAGTAGAAGAGAAGATTATTTAAAAATATTATTCTGCTTAGAGAACTAAATAAAAATGGAAGAGGCGAGAAAAACCAGCAATATACTCACCTATTCTAACTACTTTCATATTTTTAGTAAAGCTGCATAACTGCAGCGTAATAAACATCTAACAACCTCAAGTTTGTATTACAACCTTTAATAGGAACATTTAAAGCTACTTTCTTGCATTTTCTCTTGCAAGACAAAAATGTGTAACAGGCATGTGAGGAATTACTTTGGATTCATTGGTTCAGTCCACAGCAGTGAACTCTCCATTTCTGATCAGCCCTGAGAGGCCCGAGAGGTTCAACACACTGAAAGTTGTAGTGTTGGATTAAACACCTGTCTGTAGGAGATGTCAGTGCTTTCATGGCAACTTCCAAACCCAGAATCAGCGTCAACTCCATTGGAAATATAAGTAAAGATTTTTAAAAGCTTTTTCATATCGTACAAACTGGTAGGTGGTAAAGAAATTTGATCCAAGTAGTTTTCAGACTGAGGAAGGGTAATGTGTTTTATTTTTTGTGTACAGAAACAGTAGTTTGCAGAATTGAATGAGTATTCCCAAGCAGGCTACAGATACTGAATAGAAGAAAAGCACCACAAAACTGAGAGATCAGCTGATGAGTCTGGAATTCAGGCCATTCTGTAAAATGAATTTCAGTGTCTTATGTGTGAAGTATACACATAATAGTATCAAAATTACTTTTTAGTCCTGTGCTCACCAGCAATGAATACATGCTTGTGGTTTACTCAGTGAGGGCAATGGTTACCAACAGTCATTGCCCATAGTGCCTTGGGCTTCACAGTTCATGTCTATAACAAGCTCCAACAACTCATCTTTAAATGGAAACACTCTATTAGAACCTTAAATATAAAAGGCAGCAGGAAAACAATCTGGTTAGTTTATATTGTTTTCCAAAGAACTTCCTGTAGCTAGAATATTAGTATTTTACTAGAGTTGGCTAGAAAATGGCATTTCTTCCACCATGAGAAATTTAGAAGAAAAAAAAAAAAAGAGAGAGAGAGAGAGATTTGGGAAAAAGTTATTCTAATTTAGGACTAAAAGTAATAGTCACAGTCTTCTGGTTTGACATGTCCTATGGGACAGCCTTTTTACTTTTGTGTAAAGTTGCTCCCAGTCAAGGGGAAGAGGAAGGAAAGTGTACGGAATTGGCCAATGAAATTATTTTTTCTGTTGTGCAGAAGTAGAGAGCAGAAAGAGTTTGGAGGCAGGATTGGTGAGACAGACACAAAAGCACAAAAATAAAGTTTCCTTTTAAGAGGTCTTATTCTTGAAAAAGGAATTTCTGTATTAAGGCTTCCTATTTCTCTAGCGGATGATTATATACTTGATGGCTGTTGTCATTCTGAAATGATGCTGTGGTGAAGGTGGTAGAGAACATTGCATTATCATATTGGCTAGTAAGAATTCAATGTGCATCATTAATATAATAAAATATCATTAAGGATTACATTAAAGAAGAACAATTACATCATGACACTTTTAAAAATATTATTTCTGTTTCCTTAACTATTCATCAGTGTCAAATAGTACAAAAATATGAAGTTGGATATGTTTATTGTTATTTAAATTGGTTTTGATTTGATAATTAAATGGGGTGTAAATAATATAGATCTTAAGTAAGCTGTATAATTGTGGATCAGTTTGGATCCTGTCATTTCCCCTTTCTCATCCTTGAGGAAGAAGATCAGCTGATCTGAGGCTAAAAGTTGGAAATAAAATATAAATGTAACCAGGTTAAATCTCAGTGTAATCACATGCTGGCTACAAGTAAAAGCCCTTCTTTGTAATGATGATGAGCACTTTTTAGAGGAGCAATAGAAAGGAAAAATAGCTAATGTTGTTTTACATTTTCTAACAACAAATTAAGGCACGTTGGCAAATCTTGGGTTCAGATCTTATGAATTAATAATATTTGCACTAAACAAGCAAGACTTTGGAAGTGTCTGAATGAGCAACTTGTCAATCTTATGTTACAGTTTGAGGCATCTAATGTATTGAGTTCTTATTATACTGCTGGACAGTACAACAGTTTCGGTAATATGCTAAATATCATTTACATCAAGGATTTAAATAGCCTTAAATGTAACCTCCTACTGTGCTGTGTACTTTCTAATTTTGACTGAGCTTGAAATTTGGTTCTAGATTACCAACCACAGCCATATTTACTTCTTTTATTCTGACTACTAACAGATAACATGGAGACTATTATTATACATTTATAGTTGGAGTTATTTTTTCCTATCTGCATTCAGTTGTATTTATTGACAGGGAAGTTTACACACAATTTTATCTCCTAGATGGTTGCTGCAATCGGGTCTCTCTCTAATTCTTCAGTTAGATTTCCAAATAAACATTAAATTAACAAACTGTCATATCTTTTCTCCTTCTGAATAAAATAAATAGCAAATACTCGAATAGCAATCTTTGCAAATTTCCCTCCTTATTTAAAACAAAACAAACAAAGCTCATATATTTATTCTCACTATGGATTTCTGTGGGTTTTTTGTTTTTTTCTTTTTTCCTTTTTCATTCTTCATTAGATTTTCAGCCAATTTACTATATACAAAGAATAGAAAGACTTGTAAATATATAGCAAAGGAACAAATGGATTTGATTGGATTTTGAAAGGAGGTTTAGGCATACCTACCATTGTTCCCAGCAGCCCAAGGTTGAAATTCCTCCTGTTTTCTTATTTTCTTATTTTCTTATTTTATTATTTTATCTTATCTTATAAATCTTATAAGATCTTATAAAATCTTATCTTTATCTTATACATTTTCTTATTTTGAGGGGATAACCCCAGGAGTTTTAGTGAGAAGATGGAGATTTCTAGGCCCAACCTGCTTCTGCTTCCCCTTCTTCTCCAAGGTCAAGAAAAAGAGTGGAACAAGGGTGCCACAGAAAGGCTGTACTTCTCATACCTGAGCCCCAGTCAGGATCCCTTCTGACTCTGTGCATCTCCTTTCTCCCATAAAAGACATATCTGGCTCCAAACTCATTGGCCTTTAGCTTGGAAGGATCTGTTTCTCATTTTAACCCCTTGAGATTTTCAGGCATCATTTCTGTCCCCTTACAATTCCCATGTATCTAGTGAGCAACTATCAAAGTTACAAATTCCACAATTTCTCATTTGAGCTGTTACTCAATCCAACCATTTCATTCCTGATACTTTGATTTCTTGTTCTGAAAAATGTTCTCACTGATGTTTCAACCTGAGTCTTGTTATCTTTTGATTTTAAGGTTGTGATCTGTTCTCACTGTTTTTTTTTATGATCTTAAGGTGGCCAGAAGTTGGTAGTGCATTCAAACAGCCTACTTCTAAAATACTATATTATAAAGTATGAGCTGGTAGGAATAATCATGTCTAGCACTTGGATCATTTGTCTGTAACGAATATCGATACTAAAACCACACTGACCAAGTGTCTTTTCACTGCATATTAGAAGCACAATGCAATATAGTTCCAATATTAGTGTTTGAGATTGGGTTTTTTTGTTTTGTTTTGTTATTAATATTGCTCATGGTTCTCTTAAGCATTTTGTCAGAAACTGGGGAATAAAAATTCTCACTATTTTAGAAATATTTTAGGATTGGCATTTGTTATGAGATTAAAATATGTTATTTTTTGTTATTTGATTAAAAGCCTATGGCTTTCACTAATCCTAAAGAATGCAATCAGTCAGTACATATGCGCCAACCACTGTATTATAAATACATCAGAATCTTTCCCAATCTGTCTGGCTTTATATGCATCAGAGTCACTGAAAATTTTCCATTCAGATTATTCTTGTCAAGACAAACAGCTTATTCTTAGCAGAATTCATATCTATTATCTTGCAGCAACCTCTTTAAGCTTTCTGAGACACGCGGTAGTTCTAAATGTTATGTCTGCAACATTGCTCTTAGTAATAATTTATTTAAAAAATATATATTAAAAAAAAAAAAAAAGGAAAGAGGGAAATTAAATTTTTTATTTTTTGGCATTTTCACTTTTAATAGCTTTTATTTTTAAAAAATCTGCAGAATGATGCAGAAAGGAAAAGCAATTAGGTGGACAGTGTCTAATAACCTATCCTTTCTCTAGACTCACATACATTGCACTGATTTGAGTTTTCTAAAATTAATTTTTAAAGAGGAGATGTATAGGTAGTGTACCTGTTAGTATTGATATCCTTATTTATTGTAGTCTAGGCAAGATATCTTCAGCTTTTTAGGAGAAAAAAAAAAAAAAGAGTATGCATCACACACCTTCTCAAAAGCCCAGATTTTTTTGTTTTAGCCGACAGGATGTAGTCTATGGAGTATTACTTCCTTAGCACCTTTCACTGGTACACAAAAGCTACTTCTATTACTATCCACTAATTCATGGATGAAAATGCCAGTATATGATTATCTTTTACATTTAAAAGAAATTAGGGAAAGCACATTGTGTACTCAGTCCTGCAGCAAAAATTCCTTATGTTTCTGTTCCTAAACATCAGGTTGTAGAATGATCCATACAAATGTACTGTAAAAACCTGTTTATATAAAAACTGCAGACAAGGTGAGCCCCCTACTTCAGTTAAATCCAAAGAGTGGTTTGTGTCCAGGAAATAAGAAAAGGAAGGACTGCAAATTGTAAAACAGGCAATTTAAAGTAACTAGCTATGCAAAGATCTAGAGGCTTATGTTTTATCTCAAATTATTTGTAAACAACATTCTGTCTCAGAGCTTGATATGGAATTACTGAAAGAGCTGAATGTAAGCCAGAACAGGAAGATGTGAGATGAGTTTATAGGAAACAGATCCCATTCGCTCAGACTTCCTTAAACAAAGCTTGCTGACTAGAGTCAGAGACCTACAAAGATAAAATAATGATAACAAATATTTCTGCTTGATCTCAGTTGCTTACGTATGCCCACTACATAAAAAATGTAATGAAACATTCTTTCATCTCAGTGTAACTTCATAAGTGAATGCTTTCACCTTATTCTTTTCCAAATAAGATTTGCATCCCATGCAAAGTATTAGCAAAAACTGAATTTCACTTGGGATGGTAAGGGTTGTACTGCTGGGGATGCTGCTGGGGTGCTCTGTGCATGGCCATGCTCACTGTGCCTGCTCTCGCTGTATCACTCCCTATGTCCTGTGGCTCTGTTGGTTGCACTGCCCCATCTTGTGGGGTGGCCGCAGCTGCTGGATTCTACACTTCTCCTCTCATCTCTTTATCCACCATGGAAAAAACAGGTGTGCTCCACTCCTGTGTGGACCAGAGAGCCCTTGTTTTGCGCCCCACTCTTGAAACCAGGAAGTTTCAGTTTCCCATTGTGGTCCCAAGAAGGGGAGCTGGGTCTCTGACAGGTCTTGGTGCGCTGAGATACAGAGTTTTGGAGAAAGTTTACTTCCTTCCCTTCCCATTTTCACTCCAGCTCCAACTTCAAGGTCTTGCTGGTGCAGCAGGCTATCAAGTCTAGGTTCTGTGTCCGTTTCTTTAAAAATGCTTCTCTAGGCTTCCTTGAGAAGGGAAAGGAAAAGGCATTTTAAAAAACGATCAACACACCTGAATGTAATTGGTATTTCATGGGATAAAGAGAGGATACTTCTCTGTCTGAATTTTGAAAGCCTCTCTGAAACTCTTTAATTTGAGCTACTGAGGAAAAATCACAGGAATCCTTCTTCAAGGAAAGTGTTAGACAATCTAATTATAGGATAGCCAGCCAGTTCATCTCATACAGGTTTTCTGCTGCAAAGTAACTATTTATTCCACAAGAGTTTATGCAAAACTTCCAAACATAAACAAGCATAAAGGCTCATCCTATTTTTCATTTCCATTGTAGCTCACATTGAACAGAGATCAGCAGTAATTTATTAGAAAATCTGTCAAAACTAGCATCTTGTTTTCTAAGCACTGCAAACCATCTCAAAGGGTGCTCAAAGGGGATTCTGCTTCAGTGTCACCACCCCCTGCCGTTTTCTTTGGTCAAGCATTGCCTACTGCATCAATATTATGAATCTTCTTTAAATCATACCACAGAACAAGAAACTTTCTCCAGGAGAAATCTTTATCTTTTATATTTTATTTCAAACTTTATTCTTCAGGAAATTAATACTACTAAGTAGTATAAAACTTAGTGGAACAGAAAAATAAAAGCCAAACATGAGCATGAATTATTGCAGCAGCTGTATCCCAATGGTATGCTTTGACCAGAAGAAAAGGTATTTTCACTCAATAAAACATTTCAAGAAAGACTTTAAGTTTTATAAATACTCAAGTAAACATTTATAAAAGTGTACATAAATACTTATTAGAAAATGAGTACTTTTTATTAAAATTTGAAAACTGGAATTACAATGAAAAACTGGTATCTTTTAGCGGTCAGAACAACAGTTGTATTGAAAATTTTCAGGTTTTTCAAAATCCTTCATGACAAACAGGCATTGAGTGTATACTTAATGATCTATAAAATTAAAATGAACAAAATCAGTCTTTTCAGAATTGTTTTCCTACTGATGTTTCTTTTATTCTTTTGGTCTGTTTGAAAACTTAGTAATGCTGACTCTTGCTAGCAAAAGAAAATCTAAATTCATTGCCACTTATCACTCTCTGGATCTGAAAGGCTGTAGAGCTGGTCAGTGACTGAAAATTAGTTAAACCTGTTTAAAGAAATTAAGTGAATTAGACTGCTAATCTTCTTCTGCTTGACTTAAAAAAAAAAAAAAAAGAAAAAGAAAAAAAAAAGATTTAAAGTTATCTAGTGGCATGGTAATGAACGGGAGAAAGGGGTTGTGTCTTCCCTTGGTGGAATACAAATGGACTTGAGAGCAGTATTTCTCAGATGGCAGAAGATGCTGTACATCAAGAAAAAGGAAGGCAGCAATAGCAGAAAAAAATAGCAGCACACTTTTATCTCTGGAGGAGAAAGTAACATGGTTATGGATCCTAGTCAGAGGTTTGGAGCAAGGGCTTTTCCCAAGCACAGCAGATGTGAGTACAAAGTAAAGAGGTCACCCTGCACGTGGAGGTGGAAAAGAGAGGAAAGGTGCTTGTTGGCCTATGACTATCACATAGTTATAGCAGAGAAAGAATTTCTGAGCTGAATTGTAGCAGATAATGCAGTCTTTGGGGAGAGGAAGAGGAAGGAAAGTGAGCTTCCATCAGACTGGTTGATGGAAGACATCACATGCCAGAGGGGACTTCAGGGAACTGAGGCTGCCCAGATAGCAAGCATCTGTAAGGTAAATATTTTATACACAGTGCTAATGCAAGCTTGTATTTTAGAAAACAATGAAAACTCCCTTGTCATGTATTTTTTTGTCTTGTATTTCAAGCAAAATATTTGGTATTCACCTGTTTAATCTTTTTTTTTTTTTTTCCTGCAGTCTACTAAGCAGCCAAAACTAGTGATAGTGCCAGTAAAACAGAAGGGTTCCTCAAGTAAAATTTATTTGTTTTTCATCCCCCATGAAATATAACTCTCCACATCCAAAAAATGAAAAACAGTAAGGGGTCTGTTCTCCCCTTTCGGCACACGTGTAACTCCATTTAACAGCAGCAAGATTAACACGCACCCATTAACTCCTTGAATGCTTGCATGCTGCACACCACCAGCTGCCTAAAGCTGAGATAGGGGGATGCATGAATTCCATTTAGAAGCTACATTTTTTTAGCTCTTCACTTGGATCTTTTTTCTTTTTTTTTTTCTTCTTTTTTTTTCTTCTGTTTTTTTGAATTCTCATGTATGGCTGCAGCATCCATTTTTAACTTTTTGTAAAAGAGATAAAGCTTAAACAGAGTTTTCTAAGAGGGGGACAGAAAGAAGACAGAGGGTAATGTATTGCTGCAACTTCTAGCAGTAATTCAGGACAGCAGGAAATAAAAGACCCCCTCTTAGTAAAGCATCCCCTATTCAGAAGTCAAAACAAAATGTTGTGGTGTTATAATGTAATTCATTTTTTTACAAAGTACTTTAGGATCTACAAGATGCAAGAGACAGTAATAGCATTGTCTTTATTGATTTCCATCTCATTGTAATTTTGAGGTGTGCACACTTAGAAATGGTAGGAATCCATGGATCTGAAATGAAGCCAGCAAAATAGTGCAAATACACTGGAAATTTATGCAGTAATTTGACTTTACACTTTAACAATTAAGCTTGCTCTCATATTCAACCAGGAAAGAAAAGAGAAACTTAAAGCTGAATTAACTTCTTACTACCAAATTTTGCCTCTGAAAGCAGATCATTTTTTTTGGCCTGGCTGCATGTCTTATTTTCCATTTTCCTCTGCCTCCCACACGCTAATGACTTGTGCATGGAATTCTTTTACCCTATGAACATATTTTCTTTTGAAGCACAGTCTCCATGGAGGTGGAAAATGTGAACATGAAATGAAGCTTGCCATCAACTAAGAAAGTTAAAGATCTAGGAGCATGTACAACTCTATCCTAATAGTCACTTTGTCAAGACATAATTTACTGAGGTTTGGTTGCATGGCATAGTTCTGTATTTCCTTGAAGATGAATACTTTTTTTTTTTTTTTTTTTTTTTTTTTTTTACCTTTTTACCTTTGGGCATGTGATTTGCCAAGGCAGTTCTGTGCCCTGGTGAATTTGTCTTTTTGGACTGAAGTGACCCAGAAGAAACTTAGTGCTTAATCTTCATTATTGCTGAAATCTATAAGTAGATACATCCTAAGCACTGACAGTTCTTATGTATGGAGCGTAAATTGTAGCACCTGCTCCTTCAACCTCTGATGTTTTTTGGGCCAGAAGTTCTGTTTTGGTATTTGATGAAGAACCTGTTGATTTTGTTTTATAATGAGTAAATCTTTATGAGATATTTTCTTTATGCTGATTCCATACAAGCAATGTAGTGAGATTAATGTATCTCAAATGCTGTTATGCAGAAGGCCAAATAACAACCACCAGTGAAAGATACCTGTATGGATAGGTAGGGGGTGACAGTAGGATGGGGCAGATCCTGGAAATTCAGATGACACGTGCAGTTATTGCTGACAAGTTAACCTTCTGTAGAATCCTAAGCAAAGGCTTTGTCCCTTCTTTATGTTACTAGATCTTGAGGAAATTCACCAAAGTCTCGGGTGTGATTTTTTTTGTTTGTTTGCCTGCTTGTTTGCTTGCTTTGGTTTTGGGTTTCAAGCTTTATGATATTTTTTTAAGAAATATACCAAAAACTTAAATTAATTTTTGTACTACTGTATTTTTTTATACCACACAACTGATTCTCCCTGCATTTTCATATGATGCTTATAACTATAACTAATAGTCCTAATGAGAAGAAAGCAATCAGAGAAATAAGAGCCACTGAATGGCAAAAAGTCTAGACTGTAGTAGGCGTGGCGAGGAGACGGTGTGTGACGGGGTCAGGTTCCCTATGCTCAGGGCTTGCCAGGTGCTGTCCCACGATAGGACAGCGTGTATGCAAGGGGTGTAGACAAAGCGGGACGAGAATATTTAAGTGCCTGCTACATTTTAATAAACGCCATTTTGCTTCACCTATACTTGGGGTCTGTGTGAGCATTTGGCCCCGACCTGGTTAGGGGTCGGTTTCGCTGGCAAAGCAGCATCTTATGGGGTGGAAAATGAATGATGCAGAGAGAGCGGCAACACTAGACCAAATCTACTTGTAAGAGAAATGGTTTATAACTTTGGCAAGATTCAGAATAACCCTCAAGTTCTGCTTTACTTCATTGAGAAATTGCCAAAGTGCTGTGCACAGGGGTATCTCTGGATGAAGAAGAAATACAAAATAACTGTGTGTGCAAAGAAGTCATAAGACATAATGGAAATTATATCCATTGAAATAAATATCTTATGACAGAAACAGTGAAGAGAGACTTATTGTCAATTTTTGGCTCTTGAGCTACTTGTCTATCCATGTGCTTGTTTATAACATTTTTGTTTACATGATAATGGAGAGTAATTAGAAAAAAACTTCTACTGAATTATGAGAACTGTCAAGTTTTGTATGAAAACTATTAAAACTTTAAACAAAACAGTCTTCTGAAATCCTGTCCTTCTGGTCCCACGTCCTTATCTTGCTTTTACACTTTTGTTTAAACTGTTTCTTCTTTTCTCTTTTTTTTTTTTTTTTTTAATGTTTGGAGTTGACTCAATAACCTTGTTTTTTTTTTTTTGTTGTTTGTTTGTTTGTTTTTGTTTCTTCATTTTTGCAGATGTTAAAATGATGAAGCACTCTCTCCCTCTGGAGCAGCGCACAGCAGCCATGACACCTCTGCTCCACTGTGGAAGGTATGCTGCAGCCCGCTGCTGAATTGTTATGACATGTCTCTAGCAATCAGAAAGAAAAGCTGGGAAGAGCATGTGACCCAGTGGATGGGATTGGCTTTGGAATCTGTGGAGTATAATACAGCATGTCGTCATGGACTCGTAGCTGATAACTTGCAGATAAGTATGGAAAAAGATGAAATTTTGAGTGTGGACCGGAAAGAAAAATGTGCTTCATTTCCAGAGTGTTGTCATGGTGGAGAGCCAACTGGCTTTCCTGCGAAGCAGCTTGGAAATGTGTCAAAGGAATTGGATGAAAATGAAAACCATGAAGAAGAGCATTTTCTGGAGGCCAGCACAGAAACTCTAGTCCATGTGTCTGATGATGATGATGATGATGACGATGACTATCCTGCACTCAACCTGAACGGTGTTAATCACCACATCACTGCTGTTGGAAGGGAACTAAAAGACGAAGAAGAGAGTTTAAATGGAGCAGGCTCCTTAAGAGAGGTTGTACAAAAAACAGAGTGTAATGAGGAAGCTGAGACAGCTGGTATAATTGGAGATGGTGACACAGTTCCTAAAGATAAGATGGAAGGAGATATTTGTGGCAGTATTGGCCAAAGCCTGGAGCTTTGTAGTTATGAAGCCTTAAATGAGGTAGTACAAGTAGAGAAAGAAAATCTTTTTAATTCTCCAAATGTGAAAGAAATTATTATGCCTGGGAAACAGCTGCTTCATACTGCTGTAATTGCACAACAGCGCAGGAAATCTGATGCTTTTAAAGACAGCCTTGGAAAGTCTGAATGTAATGTGGTACAGAGTGGGATTTCTTCTGATTCATGCCCCAGCAGTGATAGACAGCCATGCTCAGTGGTGGAACCCAGTGAGTGCCTTATGCAATCTTCTCCTTGCTCTCATGTTCCGGCAGTGGAAAATGGTCTGGATGAAAGTGGTTTCACTGAACCTCAAGTGGCCCCTGAAAACAAATGCCTTTCAAATGTCAGTTCAGCAGAAGACACTCAGTGTTTACATTTAAGGATTGATTTGACCACACAAGAATATTCAGACAGTCAAGTGAAACTGCGCAAAAAAAAGGTAGGATGCTCATAAAGTACAGAGATTCTTTCTAATGTTTTCTCTCAATTTCTTACAAAGGTGATTCTGTGTCATATTGTTTGGAGATATTTTTTTTCCAGCCTTTTTCATTATGTTCTCAGCTTTTTCTTCAAATAGTGAAAAAAAATGTGACTATACAACAACTTAGTTTTGAGAACTCTTTTTAAGGTTTAAAAATGGCTGAACTGTGAATTTGAAAAGCACTTTGTATCCACTCTTTTATATATATGTGGTTTTATATGTTTTTTATGTGTTCTTCACAGCTAAATGAATAAGCACCTTCAATGAATTTGTTTTTTGGTTGTTTTTTTTTCTGCTGCTATCAGGTGTAATTAGTTAACTTACAAAAGAAAGTGTGTCTAGTGGCATGGAAGTCTTGTTTTAAAAGAGGGTGGAGGAACAGTGAAAAAGTGGAACTAAACTTTAAAAGGAAGAAAAGAAATGGGTGGGGGGAGGGGGAAGAAAAAGGAAAAAAAAATTGAAATTCTTTGGTTTTCAGCTAAGCCCTGTGAGAAAATGTTCTTACAAAAAGAAGTTCGAAACAATATTTTGTAATTTTAAAGTAGCCAGAGAGTTTCCCTTTCCACACAAAGTAAAAAGGAGCATAATTCTAAAGCTTTTAATGGACAGATTCTCCAGTAATAAAACTTCCATTGGCTTTTGTGGAAGGAGTTTTGCTGGCTGTGACACTACAGGATTCATCCTGAAATCTGGCTTTCCCAGCTATGCTGCTAATTCTTGCTAAGAACCAGTGTCTAATTGTTTACTCCTTCCTCCTCTCTCTCTCTTTTTTTTTAAATTTGATATCATTCAGCCTTTTTTGACTGTTTTTTTGTTTTTTGTTTTTGTTTTTTGTCAATCAGGTTTCTATTAATTCTGGTGTTTTTTTTTCCATCAGCTATAGCATCTCAGTAGAACTGCAACTCTCAGAGCACAAACTCACATATCTAAAGTACTGTACTCCAACATAGTATCCTGAGTTGCTGGCCACTGCTCCCCTGTGGTAAAATTAACACTCAAGTTACATGATTGAAAGCTGAACAGTTGCAAAAGATTTCAGAAGCTCAGAATGCCAGTTTTCCTTTAGTAGTTCATGCAATCTGTTAATGCAGTAGCTCTTCAACTGACCGCAGCAGCTATGACTGTTACAATTATAAAACAGGATGAACCACGTAGAAGGACCAGAAAAGCTGAACTTAACTAATGGGTAGATAACAGTTCCAATTTATACCATATTTGATAACTATATAACTATATAACTATATAACTATATAAATATATTCTCAACTGTGCTTTCTGCATTTATTTTTCTTTTTTACTAAGCGTATTTGTTCATATTCAGGCATACTTTTCCTACTGTTAGCAGGTTTCATTTTTATAGTGTAGTTTCAAACTCTGAAAATATAAAAATATGGGTTTAACTTCTATTTATTATGTACAGATACATCACAACTCTGTCCACAATAACTTCCATTGTAATGTATTTTTAATAGCTTTGAAAATGGTAGTTACTGTGGATCTTAAAATTGAGAACATATTTGTGCTTTGTGTTTGTGCCTTTAAGTATTTATATAGAATGTAAAGGTTCCAATGAGAATAGCTAAGAAAGTAAATTAACCATAGAAAGAAGCAAAATAAGTTGTTTCTTTGGGGAGGGATGTGAGTTGCATGGCTGCAGCAACTGCAAAGCTGCACTCATGGTCAAGGGGACAGAGTCTAGAGATCTAAGGATCTGTCTTGTAACACTGTGGTTAAAGAACTCTACCAAAAAGAGGAAAGCTGTGATATGCTGTTGCTTCTGATGTTATTTATCTCTAAGTCTGCAGGACACTTCTACAAACTATGTTCCTGTTTGTGGGATTTTATGACTTATAGCTAATCATATGTTATGTTACAAAAAGGCCTGTCTGTGCTGGTAATGATCTGTAATGAAAAATGTGCCTATGTTTACAAACGCTCCCTGAAAGCCACTTTTGTAACTTTAACAAGACATCAGAAAAACAACTGACTTGAAACTGAATCCATCCATAAAAGTCAAGTATTTGCTTTGCAGTGACAGGAAGACTTAAGGAATTGGGAATGATATATAAAACCTTTTCTCTCAAGGTCAGCAGTTCAAACTAAAATGTACCACTGTCTGATTAATGGTCAGCATCAATTATTGTTGCACCTAAATATATATTCATAAGGGTCAGAATATTGGAAGAAGAATATGGAGATAAATTGCTAGAGATATTTGGCACTTGCACCTTGAAATGGTGCCTTGTGGGATCACAGAAAAGTGCTGAACATCAGGTACCTCAGTGACAACTAAGATCTTAGGACCTCTGAGTAGAGATCATTCTGCTCTTCCTGGTAACAAATTCTTCTGAAAACCTGTTCCTCGTTAACATATTTTAAACTGCTTTTAATTGTGGAAACAGAGCATGACCTCTCCTCTTATCTTTAGATCTGCTGCTTTCAGACTAAAGCTGAGTTGAGATAGCATGGATCTGTGGAGCTTGCTTTGCAGATGAATGTTATTTTGAGGGCTTAAGGTCTTAAAGTTTAGTACCTTTGACCAACGTTAGCTCTACTGCTGAAGATTGCTTTAGTCTTGATGGATGTGCTGACACTGCAGATGCTTTTTGCAAACAGGTCCAGCTGTTACAGCATTCTTTCAAGTTGCTAACATTCATATGGTTGATGCATAGTACCCTCTTCTCCTTTGCTTTCTGAAAAAGACTTCCTAGGTTTCCGAAGTAGGAAGGGCATGAATATAATTGTGAGAAGATAATGATGTTAGGTCTAAATGAAAGAGACTGCAATAATCAAGCTTTCCACCTTCTCTCTTGACTGAAAACCAATTCTGTTTATCCACTACATAAAACCAATGGTAACTAATAGTGCAGAATAGCAAAGCATAAATGAATTTGTTGAATGTGGTTACAGCAGTTAGTATCTACTGTGTGCTGTCCTTGCTTAAATATATTTTAGATTTAGAAAAGTTATAATCGTAAGTTCTCAGTTTCCAAAAAACTGGAATAATCTTTGAAACTAATGACTGCTCTGTAATGTTTTTAATTCTCAGAAATCCCAATGGCTTGCAGTATGTTCACGCATAGTGCAGTAGAAGTATTAGAGAAAAATACTATGTAAAACCAGAAACCATTATTTATTCTCAAGTAAATACTACTACAAAAAAAAAAAAAAAAAAAAAGTGGAGGACAGTGGCCATTACTCTATAAAGAATCTTGTGAATATTTTCTTATGCCCTCCAAGTTGCACAGTTGCACATTTCATCAGTTTTAGAGATAACCAGCAAAATCCCCACTGAGGACTACTGAGTTGGTGCACAAGTGCATCAGAACTGTAACATACTAGTTGAAACCATTTTTCAACACAAAGTAGTAAGGTTTCACAATAAATTCTCACTTCCTATCAAAATCGCTGACAGTTTTGGTGTTGCAAGCTGTAGTATTCTCCCAGGTGCTCTTCATATCCAGACCAGGCATTGGCACACATTGGCACACCCATCTCCGCCCATTTAGGGAATCTTTCAGAGAGGCCAGCTGCTCACCTGTGCATCCTGCCTGTCCTGGAGGAAGTCTTGGTTTTCACCTCTGCGCTCTCTGTGGTGAGCCTGGTGGCACGAGGTGGAGGAGGATTTTACTGGGAGGTGTAAGGTTCCCTGAGTCTGGATATGTACAGCAGAGCTCTGACTGTACCTGTTTTTGTTGCCGCTCCTGCCTATTCTCTTTGTTAGCAGATTTTTCTCTCAGGATTTGCCAGTGAAATCTGTTATGCAGCTTATCTATTTTGAATGTGTGCTTCTTGACTGTATGGAGTGCATGTTCTCTGTGGCCTATAAAATAGAGGTACTGTTTGTATATTGTTTTGCTATGCAGATATTCGATAAACAATTAGATTAAAAAATTAATAAATTTTGTAAGATGAGCAGTGAAAGAGTGCAGGTATATTTATTGCAAAGGAAGTGAAAAGAAATAAGAAATCAATATATGGTTGGTTTCAGGAAAGGTAGTTGATATATTGTGCCTGGTGATTTGGAGTTTATGTCAGTTCTATTCCTTCCAAGAATATGTATCCAGGATATTACTTTAGGAAGAACTAATTGAAATGTCAAACTAATTGAAGTATATTTGGTGTATTTTTATCAGTTTCTCTTCGTGTGTAATCCTAGACTGCATTTAAGTTTCATTAAAAGATTTTGCTTATGTGATTCTGAAATTTAGCAACGATTTCGGAGTATGATTTCCTCATTGTTCTTTTATCAAAATTCCATTTTATATTTACTACTTCTCATTCTTTGTGGTGGCCTACTGAAAAGCTTTCCAGTTTCAAGTAGTCAATGTTATTTCTAAGACATTTTTACAAGACTAAAGAGTATAACAATCAGGGCTATTTCCTAGTGCTTGTTATTACTGATGCTGTTTTAATCCAGATTTCTAGACTATATGCTCTGTGATTTGCAAAGGATACTTAAGGATATGACCAAGATAAGCCATTATCAATAAGATGCAAATTAATTTAAGAAAAAGATAATCAAAAGAATGGCAGTAATTGAAGAAAGAAGCCTGGGTAGAAGCAGATGACCAAGTTCTATAAAGCAGTGCCTTTTCCTCATGTTAAAACTGTGAGCTCTGAAATGTGGTTTTGCATTTTCTGTACTGACGCAATACAGTTTGTTTCATTATTTCATCAATTACTATTATATTAATATTTGAAAAGAAAAGTTTTGTTAATTGAATTCAGACCTTTCTGTCCATATTTGCTACCTGAGTTTGTGAGGTGTGAAGACTGACTCTCTTCTGTTATAATCTGTAGTAAATTCTGTTTCGTAAGACTAACATGTTGCTTCTTATGGTGAGTTAGAAAGCATTAGGTTTTTCTTTTAAAAGTAGCGTGGACCTGTTGAGAACAATAGTATCCAACATTTTAGATCTATTTCTTATTTTATTGTTGTAAAAATACCAGACACGAGTTTCCAGAATTGTCACAAAGTTTGTCTTTCTGAATTCTTAATCTCCATTTGCCACAATCCTGTCTTTGTTGAACTGGGATAATTTAATGGTACTTCCATTTTCAATTCAGTTTTTAAGTTATAATTTAGCATAGCTATTAGAATATACTTCTGTATGGAAATTTTTTTATTGATGTTCTAGGTTAAATTATTGCTACTTAAGTAATAATGGCTGATGCGGACTTGCAAACTAGCTGGAGTTGCATTCTAACAAACTCAGGTCAACTTAAGCACATGTCCTGGCTTGAAAACATGACAGCACAGAAGATGAAAGTACAGAAATAAATAACAAGAAAATGCAGAAACAATTAAAAATTGGAACGTTAATTTTGCTATATCCTGATTTGGCTATAGAAAATTGAATTTACTTTATCCTAAGCTTTAGCCTGCAAATGTGGGTCAGCTAGAGCACTATGATTTAAAATGGAACTACAGGAAAGAAGGGGACAGACTCTTAAGTGGAGTCTGAGGTGATAGAAAAAAGGGAAATGGTTTCAAGCTTCATTCAGGAGCATAGATTTAGGTTAGATATAAGGAAACAATCTTTTACAGTAGGGGTGGTGAGGCACTGTAATGTAACCCTAGGTAACCTAGGGATTTGGTTGGTGCCGTGTCCATGGAGACTTTCAACGTGAGGATGGATAAAACATTGGACAACCTGGTCTGGCTGTGCTGTCCCTGTTCATTGCCGGGGAGTTGGACTAGATGACCTTCAGAGGCACTTCCAACTATAAGGATTCTATGATTCTATAGCTGTAAAAGTTAGTGATTTTATTTAATTTGTCCCCTTCCCCACCAAAAAAAAAAAGTAATAATATATGCATTTTGTAGTTTGTTTTCCCATTATGTATTTTCTAAAAAAAACATTATCTTGCAAATATTCTAGTGCAATTCAACAAGCAGAATGTGATCTCCTACATTCTCAGATTATGAAGGCTATCAGAAATTCCAAAAATATGAACAACAGTGGTCATAGGAGAGACCAAGGCTTCATGTCTTAAATACAGACATCAGGAAAGAATTAATGCATTCAGTGGAATGACTGTGGGTTTTTTTGAGTATGTTTAAGTGCCTTGCTGAACTTGGGTGTTACAACCTTGGAACAGAAGCTAATAACTGTAGAAGCACACATCACAGCAAAATTGCATTTGAATCATATGGTTCTTTTACTCTATTTCCTGCATAATTCAGGCCAGATCTTATGCCAGAATTGCTTTGTTTGCATACACAAGAATGAATAATACCATCTTGGCATCTAGGGAATGATTTTGTGAAGGACAACAGTGAATGCAAATATTAGAAATTTGATAATCTCTTTTTAAAGATGACCATCCAAACAGTTTGAATGTTTTCTCATGCTTTTGTTCTGCATCTGAATCTCTTTTCATTTTCAGACTCAGTTTCTAAACATTTTAGGAAATAATATAGATCTGCTTTTCCAAACTCATAATGTTAATATGAACACTATCTAAAATTGATGAGAGACCTGAAGCCACAGCAGCTTTTGGAAGGTTAGTTGAAACTCATGTCTTAGAACTAGTCTGTAGTATTAGTACAGTGGGCTACAGAGATCAACAGTTGCTTCACCACAAAGAATTTGCTGCATTTGCACATTGCTACTAAATGGTCATAATTTTAAAGGCACCAGGAGGAATCTGGCGATCGCTGTAAGTAAAGCAAAATGAGTAGTATGATTTCTTTAACAACAAAAACAAACAGACGAAAACAAAAGAAAAGCTTAAACCATCTAGGCTGTCACAAATATTTCTCTTTTCTGCACTGAAAACTTACTTCCTAAATTTGCCATTTAACAATGAAGATGTAATACAAAAAATATAAATTATTTAAAACAACTGGTTTTAATTTTTTTTAATTGTGCATATTAGCTATGGTAATTAGTGGAAGTACTGATCATAAAACATTCCTATTAATGTGATTAGATGACTATGAATTTTCTCTATCACTCTCACAAAAATATGTATTATAAATATTGTCTCCATCTGGGAAGCTAAAGAATGCTTTCCCACAGACTTCCTTTATGTTTGGACTGAAGTATGATGTATTTCAAACAATCTGAAAAGTATTTAAAACAAGCTCAGAACAGGATGGGATGATTGCCAGGCCATTACAGTATAACCTTTATGCAAATTTTACTTTGGCACATTTTTGTGACAGTGCTCCGCAATAAATTTTAGAGGCTGCCAGAGTTGTCTAGACTACAAACCGAGAGACTGTTGCACATCAAGTTGTGCATTAGTTGGATTTCAGCTACCTAAAATGGTCATGAAAGTATTTGTATTTATACATGATTCATAGCCACACATGATCGTTCCACCAAAGTGATATTAGACACTTCCACAATCAATACATTTCACACAGTTAATACTGAGAAATTTCTGATTTTGCCTGAGTTTGAAATAATTGATAGAAATGAAACTTGTGAAACATTTTTGGTTGCTTTTAAAACAAATCTTTAGGAAGTTCTGATTGGAAAAGGACAATTTTTTGCTGTTTGTAATCTATAAATTGTTATTTCTAGGTCATGGTAAGTGGACCAATGACTGACTTCCTAAAATGGCATAAGAATAGAAAATGCACTGCATTTTTGTGGCTAAGACTTTGCAGTAGTAACAACTTTACCATGGCTGTTAAGGAGTGTTTGGCCATAGTACTACATTGGTGGGTAAGTCCACAGGTATCTGACCAATTCCAATAATGAAAAGTATAGAAAGTAATTGAGGCCCCAAAGGGCTTAACTGTATCAGGGTGGGAGCAATCTGCAAAATGTTTTTCACGGCTTTTCTTATGCTTACTTCCAAACATGGCAGTACTTGTTGAAAGCTACCTAAAAATGTGTTGGTCACGCTCATGTCCTTGTGCAGCTCTCTTGCAATGGCAATGTAAGAGGTTTGTGGTGACGAGATGGTCTATGTCACAGATAGGGTGTATTGAACATTGCTTTGCAAAATGAAATAATACTGCTTCTGCTGCCAAAAAGCATTCCAAGCTCCAGAGGATATAGCCTAAAATGGTTATGAATTCAAATTTAGAAGGATATTCTTTCCCCAAGGAAAAAAATCTGAGCAACAGTGCAACTCTCTGTATGTATGTATGTGTGTGTGTATGCTGGGGTCAATGACAAATGTAAACCAGATCCTTAGTCTCCTTCGTAAGTCTGTTATAGCTGATGTCTTGCACTTCTACAATGGTAGAATACAAGGAATTTGGCTTATGCATGCTCTGTTAATGAAAAGTTGGCTCTCTGTAACCCAAGGATGTCCTTTGATAATGTGCCCTATTACAGTAATAACCTTCATATCTTGAGTTTCATATTGTTTTGCAGTCTCACTTTACATAAGACTTAAAATAGCAAGTGTAATATGTGAAATATTTATGTTAAATGGAAACTTGTTTATCCTTTCCTGTGGGATGCCTCCTTCCCAAACATTTTGCACAAAACAGATTCGGTTAAACAAAGGTTGTTATCTCACTCACTTGGATAGTTTTTCTTTAACATAAAATATATTTCTCAATATATCCACTAATAACAGCAACAACGACAACAAAAAAAACTCTTAAGAAGCTGATTCTGTTCTTGTACTATAGGTTTTCATATCTTGGGTGTTATTATTGTTATCTTTCTCAGCTCACAGAAAAAACTCCTAAATGAAATGTTTCCAAGCATTCCTCACTACTGATGGTAAAATTCAAGGACAATTTTGGGAGACATTTCTCCATAGCTGTCCCTTGGTTAACATTCTTGTGGATGATATTGTGCAGGACTTGTAATTTAGCAAATTCCCCAAACATCCTATTAAGCTTTTGAGAAAATCATATTGCATTGCTTACTGCAGGTTCTTTTGCAATGTGTGTTTTATGTGAATCAATTGCACATTTGCATACTAAAGCCTATGAATAGTTACAACTGGTGTTGAAGCAGCTTTTATCCGATTCAGAAGAAAAGGTTATGTTTCTGAATTCTACTCTCCTGGGAACAGAAACTTCAAATTAGAATGTATTTTTTTTTTTCTTTTTCTTTTCTTTAGTGTCAGCCACACCCTCAGACAAAAAAAAATCATCTTATACGTATTCTTTTTGTGAGCTTGTTAAAAATTACTAATTCTTCCCCTTCATTCCTGCCTTTCCAGAAATTATGTGATTATTTTTTCCTTATTTCATGCATTATGCTCAGTGTGGCAGTATTAAACTTCTTACACTTATTTCTTCTCAATTTTGTGTAAGGGAAAGATCACTCAGTGATTTAAGTGTGTTGTGCATTTCTTTGCTTGTGAATATCATCACTTCATAGGATTTCATTTTGGGCTTAATGCAGGAGCCACACAGAGCGATACACTCAATGAACAGGTTAGGAAGGGAATATGAAGTTGTTGGAAAAACGATGAGAGGTTTCCATGATTTGTTCTAAACTTTTTTTGTGACAAAAGAGTTCTGTTCTAAACACCAACACATTCATAGTCCCATTACCCAGCCTCATTTCTGTAGTTGGGTAAAACCTCTGCTCAAATCCTTTTAAAAGTCTGTCTGACAAAATACGTGTGTATGTGTCTATATGTGTATATATAAAATAACTTCTCATAACTTGGTCAGCTGATATAGCATACAGTGGCTTGTTCCCTGGTTCTGTGCTTCCTTTCCTAGTCCCTTCCATTTCACTTTTTAACAGCTTGAACCCTGAGAAAATGACAAAGAAAGCCTATCCTCTGTGAAGCAAAAGCACTGCCTCATGGAGCATAATAATGACAGCTTAAATGTCAGCAGAGTTAGTCATTGATGATTGTCTCAGGATTCAAAAAGATGTTTTTTATTTTCTAACTGTGGCATTCAGCAGGAATGTTTACCAGCAGCAAAGTGTAATTGTGAAGCTTTGATCTTTGCTTTGAAACATCTTTTAAAGTGTAAAGAAAACTCAGCTATGCTGAGAGCAGTGTTAGAGGCTATTTCTGGATTTAGACCAGAATTCTGGAGGTGAAAGGACACTTCTGCAGTTCTCTCAACATGTCCCTGGGAAAGTTAAAAATAAGCCTTAACTTAAAAAAAAAAAAAAAAAAAAAAAAAAAAATTGGCACTTATTATTTGAGAAATTTTTTTATTCCAGGAACTGCCTCATGTAGCAGAAATTTATTTACCATCTGTGTAGACTTGAAAAATTTTCCGTCCTACCAGATACACAACTGAAATAGAAACAGATTTTCCATCCCTATGCTTTCTACCAGCCTCTGCTATAAGAGTACTGTTTTAAAAACTTATGAAAATTTTGTTTTGACCAAAGTGGGATAACACAATTATAACCAATCTGTTAAACTCTGAGCTTCTGCTTGTGATATCTCATGATGTCACCTCACTGTTGCTGAAGCATAGCACTTGGAGGTGGGAAAGGAGGATTTCACAGAGCTAGTAGCTGAAAGTATGTTCTTGTTTTAATTACTGTTACAGCAATTTTAATCAGTTACAATACTGACTCCTAAAAAAGTCATTTGTGAAATGTTTTCACGTGAGTACATATGCACTTCCTTAATTTCGTAGCTCTGCAACTATAGGAGGAAAAAGAAAAGATTAAAACAAAAATAATGAACCCAGAAGTAACCCATCCCTTAAAATGGGGAGAAATCTGCCTGCCTATTTTTAACTCAGCATATCACTTCTAAGTAATCACATTAATACACAAGCCAGAAAACAACACAAGCAATTCCTCTGAGAGAGAAAAGAGGAAGTTATTCAGAATGTCAGAGTACATAAGTGCTGCTTTTGTTTGTAGTTCCTGGGTTTTTTGGGGTTTTTTTGTTTGTTTCTTTGTTTGTTTTGAGGTCAGGGCTTTTTTTTTCTTTTTTTTTCCCTTTTGTGTATTCTTGTGGGTACACTTTACTTCTGCTTTTATGCACACAGAGGATCCACAAGAACCAGTGTCTGATTTATTGCTGGCTCAGATGTGTTTTTTGGTCCCATCTGCTGAAATAATACACATGTGAGGAGCAAGCTTGGTGTGAAAGGCAGGTGTCAAACCTTTCTCTGTGAAGTCCAGCATGCTGATTTGCTAAAGAATAAGCTATCTGCCATTCTTATTATTAGCACACTTCTTTCTCCCTTATCTATTTTTACTTTCCCCAGTGCTCATTTTTTCTGGCTGGAGAGGCTTATCCTATACTGGTCCATGACAGATGCTTTTGCTCTCATTATTCTGAGTCTTTGAACTAGTAAAAGTGTATGAGATGTGACGTTGCTTTCATGGCATGTATTGTGGAACCCTATGATCTATCAGTTTTTATCTGTATTTTATACTGCATTCTATTTTTGGATGTTTGTATTACATTCCTATTTGTCTGTACATAGCAAGGTATGTTATATATGAGAAAATTCATCATACAGTTGTGAAAATGAACATATGTGAATTGTAAGCCATTCTGTGTTCTTTCTTGTTGCTGATGAGTAATCTACCATACCAAAATGAGGAAATATAAATCTATATTTCCATCATGCAACAGCACATATTCTTCAGGAACTACAATCTTCAAGCATGATTTGCAGTTCCCAGAGAATCAGAATTTTTTTCCATTGTTTTCTGCAAGGTTTGTGCTGGTGGGTTAAGACACAATTCTATTGTAGTATTTTACATTAGGCAAGGAGTGTGTTGGGTTATTTTAGATGAGTTTTCTGATTAATGTAACATTAAGGGTGAAAAGTGACACTATGGAGCAGAGACAAAGCGTGCAAACTGGATTCTTTTTGGTAGTCCACACTGCATCTTTCTTTAGCTTCATGGCTGATTTAATAGATTGTAATGAAGTGCTTCAAAAAGAAGCAGATTCATGTCTGCACACTTCAAAAGGTGTGGATTAAAAGAAGGAAATCTGAAAGCTCTGCTCCATTTTCAGCATAGGTCATAGCATTGTGCAACTCAATCATTTGCAATGTGAGGATGCAGAAAGGCTTTCCAAACTTTCCCTAACCCCGAAAAACTGACTGCAAGACATGTAACTGTTGTGACTGGACAAAGTTTCTACCAACAAATCTTCTCAAGACAGGTTTTAAAAAAAAAGTCAGAATGCTGCAGTTTCCTGTTAGGTGTGTTTGATAAATATTCCCTGGTAGGAAAATATGGGTTCCTGTCTTAAGATCAAAATTTAACTCCTAAGCAAACTTGACTCTTGAAATTTTTAGACTGCTTTTTTGTTTCAGCTGCCTGAGATATATCAGACTGTATGTACATCAAAATGTAAAACTAGAGAAGAACATTTTCCTCCCATACTTGTGCTTTCTAGTTTTCTCACTAATTCCCAATAGTTTTGTGGTAATTTGTTCATTCTGTTGGCCAGCTGTTCAGCTCTCCATGAATGCATCCTTCTGATGTGTGTTTCCCAGAGCATTACAAGTCAGTGTCCTATTCCACTTCAACTTAAAACTTTTTTGAAAATTAAACTATATATGGTGGAGATCTAGACAGGAGACACAATGCAAGCATAATCAAACTTCAGTCTTCAGTGAAAAAGTGATGAGAGAAGTAGCAAATACTACATGGTATAAAGACTACTACTCTTAATGTCTGTCTGAAATGAAATTAAAGTGAGGCTATGTCTTTTATACTAGGATTTTTTGTCTCTGACATAATTAGCTTTCTTTTACTTTCTTAATTACTTGACTTTGTTAATTACTGTCTGTAGCAGAAAGAAACTATTTACTTGTCTATTACTATTCTGTTGGCCTTAGGTGGTAGGACCCTGTAGTAAAGTAGTTAATGTCCCCCACCACTGCCATTAAGACTAGCTCCAGTCCTTGGTAAGGAAAGAATTGTGTGCTACAAAGGTGAGGCTTTGTTGTACAAGGGAAACAGAGGAGAAAAAAAAAAAAAAAGAAGAAAAAAAAAAGAAAAAGGCTGATTAAACACCAAGTATTAAGGGAGATGAAAATAGAGATGGCTTTTCCTCTGGTGTTATCCCAGGATTTTCAAGACAAACAAGAAATTCAGCCACTAGAGATTATTACTGTCTTGTGGTCATCCCTAGGCTTTCATTTTACACTTGATATAAAAAATGCAAAGAAAGTGTTTGTCTACTGTTTATTTTAAACTGTTCATTGTGAACTCCAACATTTGACTCAGTGGTATACAATGGTTGGATTCAGTTTGAAATATAATTCTATTCAGGTAGGGGGAAAAGTCCTCTGTGCATAGAATTGTGTAATAGTACGTATAATTTATAATGAATATTTTGAATTTGGGTTATATATGTAGCTTCGGTGCTCTCTTTTATTTAACACTGTCATAGACTTACACCTGGATCATTATACCAGCAAGCACAGAAAAGGTTGACTGTAATGCACAAGGAAGCTCCATGTCGGGAGGGATGTGTGGCATCTACTTCGTTACATTGTTGGTCATTGTATGCGTGAATGGTTCCCATTACTCAGTGAGAAATAGTGAGATTTTTCTTCTCTACCATGACCAAAGCATAAAGTCTTCTACCTTTTTCTGGGAGTCTTCGTGCTGTGTGCAGATGTATTACATGGCAGTAGTTTTGATAATTTTTGGCAGAGTGTGGAACAGTTGCTTTGTGATTATATCACTTTGCACTCTATAGGGAAATAAGATAAGCATTCATTTGTTCTAGTTCAGTTTGTCCTCTAGAAATGATCTCCATCTGTGTATTTCTTGTGCTTTAAAAGGAAGTATGAGAATTTCTAGAAATACTCGTTATTGAACTTTCTTTTAAAAACAGTATATAATATTTATTGCATAATTTACAGTAAAAATCTTGCCTTGTTGAGTTATTGTTTAGAGGGTAGCACAAAGTTGGCACACTGTGAGAAGAGTTAATGATAGCAACGTCAGAGCAAGTGTGAATAAATCAAAACAGAGAAGTCATTTATTCTGAGTCAAGGGCAGAGCTGGTATTACAGCTGGGGAGTTCCTTGAATCCCAATACATCATTAAATTGTGAGGGTGTACCATAAGGCAAAACAAGCATTTCATTATGCATGTTTTCAGTAACTAATTAAATCCTATTAAATAAAAAACTTATAAAAGAAATATCCTAGTTTTAATAACATAATGTACTGAATCTAAGACATTAAGAAAGACAGTAGAAAAAGTATCTGGGGATTTTTTGCAAGCTTCAGCCTATTGACTGGCCTCTGGTAGCCAGAAATTCTGAAATTTCAGTGAAATCTGTTAAGAAATAACCATCTAATTACTTTTTAAAAAATTAAATGTTTCTTCTGGAATAAAACAGAAGTACTCCGTTCAGATTGGGACATACAATCTTTTATGAATGCTCTGACTACTTTTACTTTTGATAAATGCTTTAAGGGAATTATCTTGGTAGTCACGAGAGCCACCCACATTTCTTTTATTTCACTGAATGTCAGAAAAGATGCTTTCTCACTAGCAATGAGACATTTTTGCTGAGTTGTATTTACTGTGAAATGAACAGCCTTACCTGGGACAAGATATGGCCAGTCCAATGGGGAAGCAATGGTAGCGCAAAGGTTGGATATACTGACAGGGATGATACAGACAGAGAAAATGACAAATCAGGAATATTGCCCATTTATCTGTCACTTGCTACTATATCCTCTCTATCCATGCCCACAGAAGTTATACAGAAGAACCCTATTCTTTGTAACATGCTGGACTGTTTGTGTGTAACAACTGACATATCATCCTCTTATAAACAAAGTGACTATGAGAAAATATACTGGTAGCAGGACAGAGAAGATGATAAGCAAGAAACAGGTCTCTGACATTAACTTACATGAACTGCTTTATGTGAGCCAGGGCTCCTACGATTAGACAATCTTTGCTTAGTTAATGCTGCTGTGGAATTTACTAACCGGAAAGATACTGCTTGTTCCTTGAAAGAAAAATTCAAAAGATTTAATAATTAGCCCTCAGAGGAGTCCACTGGTTGTTTTACAGCTGTGGAAAAAACAGTAGAGATCTTATTAATTGACCTAACTATCTGATAAATCAGGAAGAGATCAGTGTTGTGGAATCTTTTTGAACAGACCACCTCCTGACACTGGGAAAGATCCAGATGAGGTCAAAACCCTCAGCTTCCTGTCTCAGAGAGGCAAAGAAGAAGAAATTATGATAAACATAAAACTACACAGAGCTACTTTGAAAATCTCTGGAGATGAAGGGAGGTGGGGGTGGAACATTTAAAATAAATAAATAAATCCTCTTGTTAAATGCAGAAAGACAGTGTATGCATTCAACAAATATCACGAACACTCTGATTTACATTTTTTCCAGTTTGATTATGCTGTCAGAACTCAGCCTGAAACATGAGAACCAGCAATGAAACATACCCCAGCAGACACAATCATAGCAAACATGGTCATTACTCCACTAACCAGAGCATTCAATGCACTTCCAAATGTTAGCACTCCAGGGATGCATCAGAGAAGTGGAGTTAAAAACAGAGGGAGCTTAGTCTGGTGACCAGCACTGTTGCTTGGCTTCAAGTCCTTCTTTAGCCTTGGGAGAAGCATCCTGCCTATCTCTGTTTGGTTGTTGTTGTTGTTGTTTTCCAGCTGCTGTGCATCAGATTCTATTTAGATGAATTTCTGATGCTTGCACAGCTCCTTGCAAAGCAATCTTTAGGTGTGCTCTTGCTCATTACTGCATGTTTCCTGAGGTCTCCAAACAGCAGTTTGACAAAAATTCATGACACTTTTCCCAGTGCCTTTTCCTGTCATTCTTTTCCATAAGTAAATATTTCTCTTATCTCTATCAGTCTCTTTTCAGGAATTGCCTAAAAGTCCAGCAGTTTCTGAGGGTATGTAAGTACCTATATGATGATTGAACAGAACCTCTTATTTAGAAGCATTTATCTTCCTAGGCATAAACATCTCCAGTGGCAATGGAGTCAGAAACATTCCTTTAGAATGGGAAAATGAGCCCTGGAAAAAC
This sequence comes from Phasianus colchicus, assembly GCF_987193195.1. NCBI lineage: Eukaryota > Metazoa > Chordata > Aves > Galliformes > Phasianidae > Phasianus > Phasianus colchicus. Next base: position 45,854,970 of record NC_143439.1, read on the forward strand.
AGAAATTCTGAGAATGAAAAAGCCTCTCCTGGGTATGCTTGCCATAGATGATATGCATAGCAGATAGAATGCAATCAGTTTGCTGAAATCCAAGTTTTATGGCTAGAAAATTCCCAGCTACTTAAAAAGGCCTCAGATTTCATCTCCAGTCATCTAGTAATCTGGGCCTGATGATAAACTATATTAAACTTTTTTTTTAAATGAAAAAGAGCCAAATAGTATTTTACTCATTAATAAACACACTTAGCAAAACAGACATATTGGTATTTCTGTGTCCCACTGATGACTCAGAGGAAGCAGGATTCAAATCAAATAACAATGGGTAACAACGGGACTAGAACTTATAAATATTTTACAGAAAATTTTTAGAATAGCTATGCATTTCTCTTTCTTCCACGCATAGAAAGAGATGTTTGATATCAGTAATGTTCATTTTAACAATAAATTTCTCCTCTGTAAGAAGGACTGAGATTCCAAATGTCCTATTCTTCAAACCCAGCACTGCTTGCTACAATATGCCCAAATGCTCTTCAGTACTGAAGTGTTCTTGGTGCTGTTCTTCCTTGGGGAGGACAGTTGATGTTGACAATAAATTCACTGCAGCTTTCCTTGGCAGTGGCTAGAGATTGGGTTGGGTTTTTTCCCCACATTCTTTGCTTGAGGCTGTAGTTTCATGCTTTTGGCCTCACCCATTAAGCAGTAGCTAAAGCTTTCATATGATTTTACTTTCTTTCCTGATTCCATCATGGTTGTGTCTTCTATTAAACTGATAGAAATTGTCATACACCTCTGATTAAAAATCAAGCCCAACAACCAACATGTATGTAATTGTGTAGGCTTGGTAATTCTTAAATTCTATGGGGATAATGCAGTCATATCTCAAGAGATAATGCTTGATTAAATTGAAAAAATATACTGGAGTACACTTAAATGCTCTCAAGCTAGTTATCTCAAGTTCTCTAATAGAAACATTTTGATTGAATGAGGACATAGGCTAATCTGTGCCAGCTGCTCTGTAGTTAACTATTCCAAAAGTCTCATTCTCCCCCCTCAAGCATTTTTTTTTCCTCTGCAGACGTATTTCATGCAAAAGCTATGCCGACCTTTAAAGATGGTTTAGGCTTTTGTCACAAGATGTGGTGACAGTGTTTATTTATTTTGATATTAGGAAAACCAACATCTAAAAGTTTTTTAAAAGTGTAGCAAAACATCTTATTCACATCCTTATGTATTTGAATAATTATATAGTTGTATGGTCGTTCTAGAACATAAAGAGAAAGGTCTACTGTTATTACTGTCTCATCATAGAGAAGATAAACTATTATTTTTAAAGAACACAGTAAAGCTTCAGTCAATAATGTGTTCATTCATTTAACTCCTTGCCATATTTGCCTATTAAATGGAGAGGATGACTATGTTTTTTCTTAGAAGGCATCTAGAAATAACAAGCATAGAACCATGTTGCCCTATTTCCTTACACAATTGTTGATAAATTCAACAGACATTATTTTCCCAAAGATTATATTATATATTTCCCAAAGATTTATATAATACAGTACTATTTTTGTTTGTTTAATGTGCTTTTGCATGAGTAAATAACCTGAATTTTAGAAGCTTTGTGTTTGGATTTCCAGCTAATAATTCATATTGCTCACACTGTGTTGTGTGACAGCAAGGCAATATTTTTAAGTATGTATACATACAGTTATGTCTGGAAAAAAAAAAAAAAAGATATTTTCAAAAAATATCCTATTACCAAAAGTCACTGTGTTGCACTGGGTGTGTCTTCCAAGATGAATAACTTCTGAAATATGAATCATAGTAAAAATAGTCAGATTTTAATCCTGAAAAGCAAAAGATCTAAAATGAAAATTTGTAATTCATTTTGTTGCTAGCAAAACAAACAAACAAACAAAAAGCACCTTAATTTATGAAAGAGGAATTTAAGGGTAAAAAGTATACTAATGCTTCCATTTAGGGCAGATTTTGAAAGAAACATTTTTACTTGATTCTTTGGTGGTTTTATACCTTTTGCTTGGGGGCATGCTGTTGTTACTATCATTGTTTCATCAATTGTTACATCATTGTTTCATGATTAATTGGGCTTCTTTTCTGTATATGTAAGCAAACAATTCTTTTTGGTAACATACCATTAGGATATGTATTGCATAGTCGCAAAGGGGAATGAGTCACCTGGAAAAGAAGCCTGCCCAGCTGGAAACTATGGAGGCAGTCCAGATGAAATAAAAGTGTGAAAAAATTATTATTATTATTCTTGTTGTTATCATTAGAATCATTACTATTATAAGAAAAAAAAAGGTTGATAATTATAATGGCATGTACTTACGCATCTTAACAGACTGAAAAACTTAAGCTTATTAGAAATTTTCATACAAAAGAACAACTAGAATTTGGGACTCATTTATTTATATGAGTAACATTTTGTTTAAAAGATTTAGCATTTAAATTGTGCTTTACTGGAATCCAGATAAACTGAAATGCAGACATCTGCATGGGAAACATTAATGCATACAGTCTGTTTTCTATTTCTTTTTAATTATTAATTATTCATTGGTTATCCAGTTTACCAGCACTCATTGAATCTTGACATTTTTGCTTTTTTTCTTCTCTTTCTTTTTTTTTCCCAGCCCTATAAATAAGTGGTGTCTGTATGAGAGTGCATACAGGAAAGATGAGGAGGGACTCTATCAGGAAATGTAGCAATAGGACAAGGAGTGATTATGGCTTTAAACTAAAAGGTAGATTTAGATTAGACATTATAAAGAAACTCTTTCTTTTGAAGTATGTGAGGCCCTGGAACAGGTTGCCCAGAGAAGTTGTGGATGCCTGATCCCTGGAATTGTTCAAGGCCAGCTTGGATAGAGCTTTGGGCAACCTGATCTAGTGAAAGCTGTCCTGTCCACGACAGGATGGGATGGAACTAGGAAGTCTTTGCAGTCCCTACCAGCCCAAACCATTCCGTGACTCTGTATTTATGCAGAACGTCTTGGTACCTACCATCTTGCTTCTTACCTGATTGATTACACCAATCTTAATTTACCACACAGTATTCAGAGATTCAATAACACCAATTTAGTAGAAAGGGAAAGTTAATTATTTTACTCTATTAACTTGAAAGCTTGAACTACTGAAAATGCACCGTGAACAAAAGTGAGGATTTGTGAAAATCAAATAAATCTGATTTCTGGGCTTTCTCTTTATACTCCAATCTCATAAATTAAATTAGGGTATCAGACTCTTGATATAAATAATCAAGAGTCCAGAAGGCACAATCCTTAATCTTACTGATAAATGAGAATCACGAGTTTTACCAATTTCTATTAGCACTATTCTCTACATGCATTGAATTTCTACAGCACCATCATTGTTATTGTATGATACCACAACATCGGCCTGTCACGCACCGTGGTCAGCAGTTGCACAGATTTCCTGTTGCTCACCATTCCCTGTGTTAAAGTCAGTGGTGTTGCACAGTGTTCAGTTAACACACTTCACTGACCATAAGTCAGGTGGTTAACTAGACATTTATTTAATACAGTGACCTTAAGAAATTACAATCTCAGTTAGCAAATGCTCAACAGATAACAATTCCAAACAGACACTAATAAACAAATGGTCTTGGCAAAGCATACAACAAATAACTTACTAAAGGGGAAAGGAGCATGCAGAATTTGATGCACACCTCTGGCTCCCCACAAAAGCATTAGATAACTCATGGGAACTCCAAAAGTACATACCACACTCCATGAATTGCCGGGTAATGGAGCCTGCTGATTCCCCCGAGGCATGGTATTAGACCAAATTCCTTGAGAGGGCTATAACCAAATCTCCAGGCAAGAAGGGAGATCTCTAGGTATTGTTAGGGAGTATAATACAACCTGGTGTAAGATGTTGGTCTGGGTGTCAGTGCACGTGGTGTGGGGGGGTCTCAGTCCAGCTGAGAGGGGATCTCACTCAATGGAGGTCTCTGCATTGCATTTATACTGCTAGCATCTGGTCTCAGCCTGATACTGTTACTTAATTGCTACAGTGCTTGCTGCTTCTGCTATACAGTTAGTCTGAGAACCTATGTGCAGCCTGCTTCACAGAAGATCAAGGAAGGCCTCCCCAGAGTCCTACAGAAGTTGGTTATACTTCAGTTGCTTAAGCTTAGAGCCACAGAACCACATCTGTGGATCTGCTCCCTGTTTTTGTCTTGGTGCAACACAACTTTGATACAAAATAACACAACAACAGAGTAGTGCTACATTCAGGCAGAAGTTGCTGAATTGGACTATTGATATCAGTTTAAGCCATGATCAGGAGGGGCTCAGTCAGGTTTATTGGCTCTCCCAGAAACACAACTGCTGCAGGTTATGCACCTAGACAGGTAAACAAGATCACCAGGCAGAAAACCACTACCAGATCTTTGCCTGGTTCCTGTTTTTCCAGGTTGAACTTTCTCACCAATATTCCATTACATTTATTGCCGTGTGACTGATGGCAGCAGAGGGACAGTCTGACAAAATGGCATCTGACATGGAAGTGAATATGAAGCAACAGGTCTAAATAAGGCTGATAGGACTTGGCAATAATTTTCATTCAGTGCCTCCAATGACCACATTTATTTCCTGGTAAAGTCCAGTCATCCCATCTGTGGATAATGTTAAACAGTCTGTCCTGCTAATTGTCCCCATGCTTCTCTCAGTTTTGCAGTTGTCTTCACACACTGGTAGCTCCTCTTTGATTATTCCAAGCTCTTCTTGCTCTTTGGTTCTCAAGACTGTCAGGCCACTATTGATCCTTAGGCTCAGTGTTATTAGATAACTTTTGTGCTAAAATTATTACCTGAATGAGCTTTTCTAATCTCACTGTTTTCTACCATTTCATTACAATTTCTTTTTTTTTTTTGAACCTCCCTTTGTTTGCCCCAGCATCCTTGCATTAATTTGCAATTGAATGAGAAGAGACACTTCATTAGCATGAGATGTTAATCAGATAGATCCCTCCTCCAGACTCTCCTACTATCCCTCATCCAATGAGAAGTCCTGAGCATGGATTATATGTCATCCTACTTGCAGGACCTGATGGGCTAGCCTCTGAAGACTGGTTGGGGGCAATTCAAGGGAGTTGCAGAGATTAAATTCCTCTTATGCTACCCAAATGGCTCCCAAATGGCACTGGCAAATCTTGAGAAATTTGAGCTATTTCTTTTCTTTTTTTTTTTTTTTTGACAGAAATTCTACATCAATATGAGGTGCCATCATTGAAAAGACACATTTATTTATTTAGTTTAGGCAGCTATTTCACTTACAGTTATTTCACAAACTATGTATCATCTGCAGCCACAGGTGTGTCATGGAGAAGACTGACTTTGTTCTCTGGTCTTACTGTGGCATAGTGGTTATAACCAGGTGCTCTATACTGCTTGATTATTAATATTTTTACAGTTTTAATAGCTTATGTTCTTGATTTCCTTATGCTTATATATATATATATATATTTAATCAAATATGCAGAGCCATACTCAACATGTTGAAAGGTGCTCTTCTATTTCCCTGCTTCCTCAGTATCTACTTATTGTTCATTGCAAATGTGCTTACAATACTGATTTGTTCTTTTTAACTCAAGCATTAATAAACCACAAATGTCAAAATTGTATTTTCATTGACAAAATGCATACTAACACATCACATAACGCAGCAGAAAAATTAGGTACTTGTGGCTCAGAGACAGACAAAAAAAAAAAAAAAGAATGTAGAAAAAAATCCAACACTCCTGAAAACTGTTGTCTCCAAATTTGAAGAGATAAAAATATGCTTAGATACACATTTTTCAGGAAATAACATTAATATTTCAAGCTGAAACGTTAAAGGAAACTTTATTATGCCATTCTCAGTCCTTATCTCTTTCTTAAAAATTCAATTAAGTGTAGGTAGGTTGAATTAGAGAACTATGATTTGTGATCACTGCCTCAACCCTAGATCTTAGAATTTATATTACTGCAAAATTGTGTGGATTATTAATGACTCATTTTGTGTCCCAAAGTCAAGAGAATTAACTGAAGTGGCTTATGTCAAGTAAGCCCATTTCATAGCCACAAACATTGGTTCTGATTTTTCTGGTGACCTGGCAGGGTGAATTAAGCATTGTGCAAGCTAAGTTTTTAAAAAATACTTTAAAAATTAGGTAATTTAATTTGTGTGATTCTTTTGAAGCTGGACTGTTGATGTGGCTCTCATACCATGAATGAATAGCTGATTTTCGTGAAAAGATCCAATTAAATCTGGACGAATAAGTTTCTATGTCACATATACAAGCTAACAGCCTTTTCAAATACCTTCTCAAAATGGTAATGATCAACACTTTTTAAATATTCCTTATATGTGCTATTCATACCCAAACTTCTTACACTCCATTAACCACATGAAACTTCAGGCAACTTGTGAAGAACAGAAAACCCAAGAATCTCAATTTTGTGGTCTCTTTGGGGTTGTTTCTTGGTTTTGTTATTGTTGTAGTTTTCTGTTATTCCTTCCAAAACACTACTTTCTTCGATGCCATTTGCATCCTATTTTCTTGGCCTGCACCAGCTTTATTCCATCTCTTTTTTTTTTTTTTTTTTTTTTTTTTTTTTTTTTTTTTTTAACAGTGCAGTGTTAGTAACATCCTCCTTGAGTGTTTGTAGTTGTGTTTCTGTCCAGTTAAAATCTACCAGGAACATGGTACCAAGATCATAGGAAGGTGCTCCTTGACAACACTGTTCCTTTTTTCTGATGTGAGAAACTGTGAATTTTTTTCTTTCCTTTCAGATCTTTTTCTCATTCGTAATGATAATGAGGTTTCTTTCATGTGTTCTTTTTCACATTTCATACAAAGTAATGGTTTGCCAGGGTTTGTTTTCACATTTTCATTCAAAAATAGTCTTTTCAACATAAGCTTTTACTGCAAATATAGCATAGTAACAAATGTTACATTTAGTTTCAAAATTTTCTAGTGTTTTCTGAGATTTGGTAATATTTCTAGCTGTAATTATTGTAATTCTCCAGGTAATGAAATCTTGTCTACTGGCAAAAAGTATGTATTTAGGTGAGGGGAAAAATGAAAAGAAATTAAAACTTTACAATTAAATCATTTAAAGTATTTTCAGAATTTTTTAAGAGTAACATTGTATTTACCCCAATGAGTGTAATCCAAGTTTGTTGAACTTTAGTTAAAGCATTTATTTTTTTTTTCCCTAGACCAGTAATTTTTGTATATTTTATTCTGCCTCCTCTTTGAGAGAACTCTAACTTAAACCTGTGATTTGGTAGAGCCACATATGGGACTAATATTAAATTTGAATCCATTATTTTCCCTGTGTGTATATATGTATGTACACATATATGTCATACATATCATAGAATCATATAATGGTTTGGGTTGGAAGGGACCCTTAAGGTCATCTAGTTCCAACCTGTCTGCTATAGACAGAGATACCTCCATCTAGACCAAGTTGCTCAGAACCCCATACAGCCTGACCTTGATTATTCCAGGGAGAGGGTATTCACAGCCTCACTGGGCAACCTGTTCCAGTGTTACACCACTCTCACAGTAAATAATTTCTTTCTAATACCTAGTCTAAATCTACCCTCTTCCAGTTTAAAACCATTTCTCCTTGTCCTATCACTTCAGGCTCTTCTAAAAAGTTCTTCCCCAGCTTTCCTGTAGGTCCCTTTCAGGTACTGGAAGACTGCTATAATGTCTCCTCAGAGCCTTCCCTTCTCCATGCTGAAGAGTCCCAGCTACCTCAGCCTGTCCCTGTACAGGAGGTGCTCTAGCTCTCTGATCATCTTCATGGTCCTCTTCTGGACTTTCTCTAATAATTCCATGTCCTTCTTGTGTCAGAGGCTCTGAAACTGGATGCAATACTCCATGTGGAGGTCTCATGAGAGCAGAGCAGAGGGGCAGAGGTCCCTCGACCTCCCTGGATTCAATTCAGGATTTGGTTGGCCTTCGGGGCTGCAAGCACACATTGCTGGCTCTTTTATCCGCTGACACTCCCAAATCCTTCTCCTCAGGGCTGCTTTCAAGCCATTCTCCACCCAACCTGTATGTGTGCTTGGGATTGCTCTGACCCAGGAGTAGGACCTTGTAGTTGGCCTTGTCGAAATTCATGAAGCTGGCATGTGCCCACCTCTCAAGCCTGTCTGGGTCCGTCTGAATAGCATGCATCACTATGATCATATTTACAATGTAGATATATTGAGACTCAGTTAAAACTGAGTTCACCTGGATTCAGACTGCCAGGTTCCTGACTGTTGTCTACCTGGACATTTTGTGGATGTATATGCTGACACTGACTGACCAACTGAACTTGATTTGAGCATATCAGTTGTTTCTGAGAGATAAGCTCTTCTCTCCTTCAATTCCTGGGAGACAGCAGCTGCAAAGGAAAGCTGTCAGTCATCAGCTTCCCAAAACGGAGATGTGCAGACATGTAATTACACTGCAGGCTGAGCTGAGAGATAAGAGCTTGTCTTTCTGCTGGGACCATTACAGAGCATCATGCTTTTCCTTCCTCTTGATCCTGACTGTCAGATCTCTATACTGACATTGTTACCTGCTGCAGCCTAACTGAAACTCTGAGAAACAAAAGAAGCAGCTACTTCCATTAAGTCTGGCCTGACTGGGCTCAAGTCCTGCTAATGCATTGCTTGTTATCTCTTCACTGGGTGTTAAGAGGCTCAGGTTTTAGCTTGTTTACTGCTTACTACTGTCTTGATTTTCAGTATAAACACAGCCTGTATTTTTTAGGTAAATGTATTGAGAATTCAGATATGATACTGGTGTTGTATACAGTCACATCAGCGTTTCTAAGGAGTTTCCTTTCTTCTAATATTATGTTTTCACATTTCATAGTAAGAAACACTTAGATGTTTTGAGCAGATTACTTCTTCAGTGTCTCACTGTAAAAGCACATCTGAAGTAGATAAATAAGCACCACAGAAGAATAAAATCTAGATCTGGTTTTCCATCTAATACCTTTGCATGTAATTTAGGAATAAAGTGAAAGCAAGAGTCCTGAGCCAGACATGGTATAGGTCATACAATACCCAGTAGAATACTATTGGAGCTGAATTTTCACTTCAATTGCAGTAAATTATGGGTGTTTCTAAAAAGAGGGCTATTTAGTTTCAAAGCTATTTGTCTTACTTTCTAAAAAAGAATAGTTATCATATGATAGATAGTAATTAGTTTGGGGGTGGACATGATTCCGGGATATTACTAGCAAGCATTTTACATGAGGCTATACAGAACAGTGGGAATACATATCAAATAGCAGTATGAAGAATAAGTGAAATACAGTAAAGAGGTAAATGATTGAACACGATGCTTAGCTATATCCTTCAATAATAACAAATCTTTCTACCTAGTCTTGCATTACCAGTGATTTTTGTAGATAATATTTTAATTAGTTCCCATTCAGTAATGGAAAAAATAGGGGCAGCCTTAATAATTGGTTGGAAGGGACCTTAGGTGGTCTCTAGTCCAATCTCCTGCCCAAGTAGGGCCAGATCTGAGTTCAGACCAGGTCACTCAGAATCAGGGTCTTGAAACCTGAGGACATGCAGCATCTCTGGGTGGTCTGCTCTACTGCCAGCTTGTCCCAGAGAAAACAGTTTTCCCTTTTGTGCATCCTGATCTTCTCTTCCTTGAACTTCAGTCCCTTGCTCCTTGTCCTGCTCTCATGCACCTTTACAAAGGCATTGTCTCTGCCCTTTTCATTTCAGTGACTGCTGTGAGGGTAGTCTGAGGACTAACAGCACTCTGGGGATTGATAGTTTCCTGTGAGGCTCACGGCCTGGGAGATTAGCTGTATTTCAGCTGTTCTTGACAAGCATTCATCTCACCCGCTTCTTGTTGCCTGGAGATCTCAGTCTGCTGCCAATATGTTTTCACCTCACAAGTGCTGGGTAGTTGAAATGGCTTCAAATGACGTTTATTTGCAACTACAGAGCAGTGCTCTGAATACTGTGCCCTTGAGCATATTGGTCTTTTCCATTCCTAGTGATGAATTTTCACTTCAGGTGAAATGTATCTAGAAGGCTGATAGTTTTGCAAGTTACTCATCAGGAGGAGGGTCCCAGAGAGGCTGAGAGGAGATGTCAGAGTGGTAAGAAATGGGAGAAGCAGCTTCTGTCATTGCTGAGTGGCAGGTGAGTAATCAGCATAAACAAGAGACGAGGGAGAATGTCATACCATCTCCAAGAAAAAGAAAAAAAAAAAAAAACAACTGTCATGAAGTGTGAAAATTGGCAAAAATAAGAATTAACGAGTTCAAGCTAAAAAAGATTGTGATTCTACATTAGAACTTTTTTTTTTTTTTTTTTTTTTTTTTTTTTTTTTTTTTAGTGCTGAGAAAGGTAACACTAATAAAACCTTTTTTGCTTGGGGGCAGTTGTGGTGATTTGTAAGAAGAGCTGGATAACCATCTGTCAGATATGACAGTGCTGTCATTGAGAGGCAGACAGATGACATGACATTTCAAGATGTTTTCCAGGTTTTTGGTTTTTTTATTATGAATTTGTGACTTGCTATTGTTAACTCATTAATAGCGTATATGAATGTGTAATGTTTAATATTGTGTAATATTTAATGCATTTGGAATCTATTTTGTTGATGGCTCCAGATAAAAATAATCACAAGAATTGGGATGCTGAACTTAGTGTCAAAAAAGCAGTTTAAATCTAAGTATGCAGAACTTGTTCGTTTAAATGCTTATGGAAAATTGCTTTAGCAGCTGTTATGAACTTCATCTTCGGATGTGCATTTTAGGATTTTGGATAGAAGTTCTGAGAGAAAACAAGTACTTAAAGTGGATAGCAGAGAAAAATCTAAGAAACTTCTAAGGGGTGAATAAAAAAGAATAAAGAAGAATAAGACTGTTCAGAGTAACTTTGTCTTCTGGTTGTGTTACATGGCTTATGTCCTTTGATGTGAATGGGCATCCCACCCTAGGGGCTGTTTTACAGGCCAGTGTGCGTGTCTAAGCAAGTTTTCAATGCCTTGCACTGTCCACACATCAATCCCATTAAGAAATATTTAACAGCTAGAATAATTCTAGTGTGCATAAACATATTTCAAAGGCATACATGAAATAGCTGAATATGTTATAAAGAAAAGCTGAATAACTTGTCTGAACCACAGACTTCTACAAAATTCCAGTCAACCACTTACCACACGATCAGACATTTAGCTTTGATGAATTTCAGACGACAGTATGTAGAAGGCAGATGCTATTCAGTGATGTCTGAGATAAACAAAGATTTTTTTTTAGGTTGCTTTAACTCAATCAGGAGCCCTGCAGAAGGAATCTCGTAATTGCTGTAGAATTTCAGAGAAACTTGACTGCAGCAACTTGGCTATATAATGCAGGAGATATCTTAGTTGTAAGACATGGTTGGCCCAGCTTCCCTTAATTCTGTAATTTTTCAAAACCTCTGATTGCCATTTATTACTGTTTTCTAAGAATTCAAATTTTAAGAGAAAGTATGCTAGATAAAGACTTTTAGAGCCATCTAGAATTTTTCTTGATGTGGATGACAAGGAATAACTGTTCCTTTGATGAAGTTTCCTCTCCCCAAATATTTGGTCCCAGTGACGGTTTAGGGGTCTTGATTTACGTATGACTGGAGTTTCATATGATTAAGACATGAAATTCAGTATCAACACCTGATTTTGTATTCTTTTCATTGAAATGGTTTTGCTGAAGTTCTGAATATTCAGAAGTGTCAAACCTGAATTCTTTGTTCTGTTTTATTCACAAAATTTACCTGTCTTAAAGATCAAAATTTTTATCTACAGCTCTTCAGTCACTAACCATAGTTCTTAAAAATGTGCAGCTGGTTGTGACACAGAACTACCCCTAACTCAAATTTTATTATGCAGAAGTAATTTAATAAGAAAGTAATTGTTATCAAATCAGTCCAGTTTTCACGTGGGAAAGAATGAGATCTTTTCCAAGGAAACAAAACACTTAAAACTTTCAGTGAGTATAAAAAAAATTAGCAATGGATTTTCTCATGCTATCATATTCTCTTACAGACGTGCACATTAAAAAAAGTATCTCTAGCTTTTCATTATATGTGTAGATTGGCAAAACTAAAGAAGGATGCATGTGTGCATTGAGGGATAGGGGACATCAGCTGACTGCTCTTTTTTGACAGTGCTCCATTATTTCAGACCCTCTCTCAGCTCTCCTAGAAATATTTAGATTCCCATAAGTTCTTTGTAGTGGTGTCCTGAAGAAAAACAGATTCTACAATGCCCTTGAAATTAGCATAACCCTATCTGTAAAAATAAAGTTACAGTAATATGGTCGCTTTGCACCAACATAAATCTAGATGTGCAAAAAAAAAGAAAGATCTATATGGCTTTTTCTCCTGCTTCCCTGGCCAGCACTGATATTGAATTTGCATGATGATACAGGGATCCACTCTAATGAGTGGATTCTGCTCAGCAATGTCCCTTTTCTATGGTCTGTGTTCAGCTGAATCTCTGCTGGCTCACTACTGGAGACTTGTGCTGGCATGAAGTGAGGGGTGGCCAGGGAGAACAAATGGGGAAACTGTAACTTGTAGTAAAATCATGAATTTCAGAAAAAAATAAAACAACCATAACATACTGTCAGATTGTAATTTAGATATTGGTTTTATAAAACTAAGCTTCAGGCAGAGCTACAAACAGAACAGAAGTACTTAAGTTAGTTCTTAACACACTGATATATCCGAGTCTTGAAATACTGACCTGTTATTAATATCATGTATGGTAAAATATCATATAGAACAAAAATATATTTTATATCACTGATATTATTGCAAGATTTAGCAGTGGATTTAATGGTAAAAATACATTAGAGTTTGTCTTGGTACTCAAAGTAGTCCTTAAATAGTCCTGTTTAATATCTTTATTGATGATCTGGATGAGGGCATTGAGTGCACCCTCAGTAAGTTTGCAGATGACACCAAGCTGGCTGGAAGTGTCGATCTACCTGAGGGTAGCGAGGCCCTACAGAGGGATCTGGATAGGCTGGATACCTGGGCTGAAGCCAATGGAATGAGATTCAACAAGACCAAATGCCAGGTCTGTTCTTTGGCCACAATAACCCCAGGCAACGCTACAGGCTTGGGGCAGAATAGCTGGAAGACTGCGTAGAGGAAATGGACCTGGGGGTGTTGATCGATGCTAGACTGAACATGAGCCAACCAAGAAGGCCAGTGGCATCCTGGCTTGTATCAGAAATAGTGTGACCAGCAGGAACAGGGAAATAATTGTCCCCCTGTACTCAGCACTGGTGAGGCTGGACCTCGAGTACTGTGTCCAGTTTTGGGCCCCTCACTGTAAGAAAGACATCGAGGCCCTGGAGAGTGTTCAGAGAAGGGCAACTAAGCTGGTGAGGGGTCTGGAGCACAGGTCTTACGAGGAGCGGCTGAGGGAGCTGGGATTTTTCAGCCTGGAGAAGAGGAGGCTCAGAGGAGACCTTATTGCTCTCTGTAACTACCTGAAGGGAGGTTGTAGTGAGCTGGGGGTCGGCCTCTTCTCTGGTGTGACTAGTGATAGGACTAGAGGGAATGGCTTCAAGCTGCACCAGGGAAGGTTCAGGCTCGATGTTAGGAAATACTACTTCTCTGAAAGGGTGGTCGGGCACTGGAATGGGCTGCCCAGAGAGGTCGTGGAGTCACCGACCCTGGAGGTGTTCAAGGAAAGTGTGGATATTGTGCTGAGGGACATGGTTTAGCAAGAACCATTGGTGATGGGTGAATGGTTGGACTGAATGATCCTGTGGGTCTTTTCCAACCTTAGTGATTCTATGATTCTATGATTCTAAAGATTAATTCAAAATTAAAAAAAAAAAAAGAGATGAACAGTCTCTGTGACCCACGAAAAGGTTCAGCCATCTCATTGCTAGAGTCAAGATCAAGTGCATGTACATACTTCAACACAGGATGATCAGTTTTCAGATGGAAAATACAGAGAAGCTAAGTGGAACAAATGGATTTACAGTAAAGCATCAGTCTTGCAGCACTGTGGAAAGGCAAAAAAAAGAGAAAGGCTAGCAGATCTTTGACTTTTGGGGCTTTCAAATAGTTTTTGACCACAAATCTTTAATTTTTTTTTAATATAGTTCTTAATTGTAGGAAGAAACAATTCTGGCAGATACATGTCTCATAATAAATACTCTCATTGTTATAATGATTTTATGGGATTTCACATTGCTTAAGCCCTGTAGTTAAAAGCTCCTTCAGTTTCAAAAAATGTTTTTCTCTATATACCAATAACTAAATCAATTCTGTCACGCATGTTGCATGCAACCATAAGTAGCATTCTGAGAATCTGTTCCATTGTTTTTGTAGCGGAAAACATATTACCTCTAAAAGAAACAGTGATATTTTGAAGTTCAGTATTTCTACATAAATTCTGTCTTACTGGATAAGAGTTTAAATTCTCAGCTTTCCTCCACTACTCGTCATGAATTTCCTGTACTGGAAAAACATGACTGTTACAACTTCTGGAACTTTGTTCTACTGCTACATCTGCCATAAAAGTAAGCCTAAGAACATCTTTATATAATTCTTTCAGGTCACTTGCATGACTTTCAAAATCTTCAGTAAATACATTTTTTTTTCTGATGAGATGAACCAGAAGCAACAACAAAATATTTCAAAGAGATATCCAAACAAATTTGCATAGAAGAGATATTAATAAAGATGAAATATTAACAGCACAGAAAAAGTTTTGTATATGACAAAACTTCTATGACATTTGCTCTTCTACATTTGCAGAAAATAACTCTACCTTAACTTTTTTTTTGTTTTCTGTACCACAAGTATCCTTTTTGAAAAAGCATTAATATTTCCTGGTCTTTTACTAATGCCTTACATTTTTAATACTTTTCTCACTCTAATGGCACTAATTTGTTCCCTCTTTTTTTTTTTTTTTTTTTTTCTGCAGGTGTATCTGATCTTTACTACTGCCAAATAGCAATCAGATGGAGAAACATTTAATGTCTTTGGTTTTGTCCATCTTGGCAATAGGACTGTAAGCTGGTCTCCTCAAGGCAGAGTATCCCAAGTTACATCACCCGGTTCAATTGGCATCCTTAAAATTCTTGTTTTGATACATTAGCATTTTAATTATTTAAGACATTTTTATTTTTCACCTGAAAAAAGATAGTAGAATATGGCTTACAGGATTTGATTGCTCTGTGATGCTGTGATACTGTTGCATAAATAAAGTCCATTCTGCATCACAGCAGAACATCTAGTGATCCATTTAAAGTCGATCTCAAGCATTTAGTTTCACACTTGCTGTGCCTTAGTCCTGGGTGTCCTTTCAGATTCAGGATTTCCTGAACTCCCTGAGAGTCACTGTGGCTGATCCATACCTGTCTACATCATATAACTTTCTGTGCAAGAGGCTGAGCTGTTCTCTCCACAATGATTCCCTCACCTCAGTCTTTCCAAGCTCTTCAGAGATCTCCACAATCTAGTCATGCTCCTGGATACAAGGGAAGAAAGTATTTCTTGCTGGACACACCTTATCTTAGTTTTACTCAATTGTTTCTTTCCTAGTGGCCTTCTACAGAAACAGAAAGGATTGCAATCTGTGTTTGGTGGACAGGACTAATGAATTTCCCTTGTAAATTGCTAACATGAGGAAGATTACAGAAAAGAGAATGATAAATGTGGACTCTTTTGTCTCTATTTAGATTTCTAAATAGATGACTGGATTCTCAGATGCCATCAGTACTGGGTTTGTTTCAATGAGCTGCAGGTTATTACAAAATGTTCCTACATTTTACCATTCAAGTTATAAAAATTCTGTGGCAAATTTGATATAATAAGCTAATGTAATCTACAGTTTTTAATAGCCTCTCCAGGTAAATAATTATACTATTTGCTTCTATATTTAGAAGTGAATTCCAAATTTAAACCTATCATCAGTACATGAAGTTTCTTTGCTGTGCAAATCAGAGAGTATGCATGGGTGCATGTGTGTGTGTTTATGTGACTGTATACAAAGATACATAGACACAAGGGACTTGGATGAATAACAAGAAACTAAAATAAAAGTCGGAAGCAGTTAATATTTATATTGCTCCCCTCTGCCCCAAAAATATGAATGATAACTTGGATTTCTTCAAGCAAGCCCTTATGGCAAACTTTACAAGATTAAGTAACTAGTTAAAACTGCTCCTCTTATATGATAATTTGTTATTGTTTTTAATATAACAGCACATTTCTTCCATAGTGCCTTCTAGTGCATTGTGCTCAAGAAATAAAAGCAAATATGGAAAATATTCTGCAACCTGTTCTGTTGCTAGGACTGTGTACACTGAATAGAAACTTCCCCTCCACACACACAAATAATACCTTACTTGTTCTGCCTATTGTTAGCATTGTGTTGTGTATGTTCATTTCTTTTAATCAGCTTTTTTCATTCACTGAAATCACACTCATATTAATGAACAAATAAATATCTTATCTTTAAAGATTGAGTTGGCAGTTTATGCTGTAAACTTATAATTTTTCCTTGAAATACTTGTAACAGTTAATTAATGTTAATTCATAGTTTGTGAGAAAAGGAGACTGAAGAAATTAATTTATAATACTATGGAAATTGAAGTCTTAGGAAAATCTTCACTTTTTAAACATTTATACAGATAATAAAAATTCTGATATACCAATTTAAATGTATATAATAATTAAAAAAAAATAGATAAACTAATAGAGATTCACGATTTGTGATTAATTTAATTAAATTTCCTGATGTTTTGCTGTTGATGGTGGTTGGTTTTTTTGTTTTCTTTTTAATACACATACAATTTTTTTGAATACAATATATATTCTAGCAAGAATTCATAATATCAGTGACTCCAGTTTAATTTCTGATAATTAAAATAAAATCACTGTTTATGTATGATTTTCAGTGATTTATTTCATACTTGCTGTAGTCTAGGACCTTGTTGCTGTGCTGTTATTGCTGTGCTTTCCATTGCGTTACTGAGGAAACTGTAATCTAGTGCTATAGAGTACAATTTACTTGGTAAGATTTAGCTTAAATTTCCTTAACAATCAGAAAAAAATTTTCTTTCCCCGATGCATGTGTGAATGTATGTGGACATTTGAATGCATGAGCATATCTGCATTTCTGTGCATGTGCACACCAGTGTATGTTTATTTTATTTGTTCTGTATTCAGTCTATTCTAAACATTAGTTCAGAATGTCATTTATAATAGTAACCTTATTGTGATCTTTGCTGGTCTTTGGCCTTGTATCTTATGCCAAAGTGGAATGGAGTGCTTAAGTTTTTTCCTTTTATTTTAATATTTTCCCCTTGTAGCAATTCTTTAATATGATGGAAAATAGAACTCCACTATGGAATTGCAGTGTGACGCTAAAAATTTAGATGAAGATTCTTTCTTTAGGCAGTTTCCCAGGTTTTTGACTGTAAAGTGCAATGAAGAAGGATTAAAATTGTGCATCTGACTTATACATCTGATAGTAAAAATCAACAGTATTTCAAAATAACATTAATTTTAGTACTTGTTTTCAATTCAGTTAAACACCTTTACAGCATAAAACTGGCAATTTATTAATGTTCTATTTTTCATAAAAGGTATTTTTAGCAAAGAAAAACAAGAACAAGTAATTTAATGCTGTCTAAAATGCATAGATGATCTTTCTAGTGCTGCAGTAGAATTACCTCTGAAAACCAAGGTCTCCTCTTCAAAGAAGTTATGAGCACTTCTGCACACAAGTCCCAAGAAATGGGCGAGGACAGGAGGTGCCTTGGTGATCCTGGCTTAGGACTACTTGGTGCAGGTCATCTTTACCTTTCTTAGCCACAGGTGACTGTGGGCACTAATGGGGTGCCTGCCCTATGCAGGAAAAAAGCAAGTTCTTCAAAAAGGAGTCTTTACAAGGGAATGTGGGTGTACTGAGAGAAAGTAGAATGTTTTATGTACTGGTTCTGTACATTTAAAAAAAAAAAAAAAATTGTGAGTCTAATATAGATTTTACATTCAAGTGAACACACTTCTTTTCAAATCTAAACTTCAGGTCTATTTTATCAAAAAAGGTATGTGTGAAAAGAGGCCTACAATAGGAAGATGGTTATGTGAGATATTATACAGTTGCTGCTTACCTTGCCCTTACAAGACAGCTCAAAAACTAATCAGTGTTGTACTACTTGGCTAGTTTCTTTTCTTTCTGAGTAGGTTCAAATCATAAGGTATTGGTAACAAGGGTATAAAAGTTGCAATCTAAGTAATAAAAAAGCAGATACTTTATATTTTTAGAAATAAAATATTAATACTGCCTTTGTCCAATGTTAGCTTTTTGTTCATGAAACATTCAAAATCAAGAATAGAACCTTATGCGCAAAGAACTTTATATTCAGAATTTGGCAGGTGGTCTCTGTGCAGAGTGGCAGTGCTGTAGGGACAACTATTAAACAATGTCAGTTTGCAAATGCAAACTGAAGCAAACTTAGTGGTGAAAAGACAAACAAGGTCTTGAAGATGCAGGAGTATATAGGAGGAGAAAATCTCATTCTTTTCAATGGGAATATAAGCTCTAAAATAGCAACAACAACAACAAAAAATGTCTAAAAGCATGGCTGAATATCAATACCATGCTTTACAAGATATTTTCATTGAATTAGTGTTGTGCACTGATGCTAGTAACAGAGTCTGTGAACTGCTTTCCTTGTAAAATTGTCAGGATTTCTTTTAATATGATCTTAACTTTCAATAACTAATTTAGGAGTAACTTCTTAATTCTGGGAATGAATACAATGCATTCTGTTATAAACAGTTGAATATGTTCAAATTTGGTCAACTCCTTTCTCACAGTGAAGAGCATACAAATCAAAATTATGACTGCTTTTTCCAGTTTATGATCTAAATATCTTCTCACTGCGTGGAGTTGAAGTTTCTTTACTATGAGAGTAGGGAGGTGCTGGAACAGGATGCCCAGAGTGGTTGTGGATTCCCCTTCCCTGGAGGTGTTCAAGGCCAGATTGGATAGGGCCCTGGGCATCCTGGTCTAGTATCAAATGGGGAGGTTGGTGACCCTGCCTGTGGCAGGGGGGTTGGAGATTCATGATCCTTGAGGTCCCTTCCAGTCTGGGCCATTCTGTGAGAATAAAATTGCTAAACCAATAACATCTCAAGTTTGACCAATCCTGTAAGTTCATCATAAATTCTTGGACTGCCTGATATCTAAAAACAGGAATTAAGATTGTTAGGGCCATCTTCAACCAGGAACCTAATAATGCTTATGTTCTGATTTCATAAAGCTAATGATAGGATTTCCGTGTAATTCAATAAATGTAATTTGTATGTTTGCATGCTTATTTGGAAGATAACTAGCTATCAGTGTAGGAAGATGTGAGAGACTAACCATAAAGGAAATACTGTGTTTTCAAATGAGAACAATTGAATTTCTAATATCTAGTTGGCTTTAGATCAGACCATACTTCAATAATAAAATCTCAGAATATACACACTGGAGAGATGCAAAATAGACGTACTATAAAGCTGTTGGAGATTTATTTAAGAATATGAAGGTTAAATCTATATGAATATAAACTAATCTCATATTTATTTAGTGTTGTATTAAATGTCCCCAATTGTCCAAACTCAAGATCAGCCTTTTTTTATTTGTATATGTTATTTTTGGGATAATTTTTAGGCTTACATACAACTTAGTAGTAACATGACCAAACAGAAGGAGTTTTTTGTGATATTCAATACACTGCGAACCCAGAAAATATAGTTGAAATGTTAAAACTTACAGTGAAAAGATTTACATCAACAGCAATCAGGACCACAAACCATTGCTAGAACTACTGAACAAAATAGCTAAATACCATACTGATAATGTTATTGTCTTAAAGAGGAGCTTACTAGCAAAAGCAGCCTGTTTGCCATCATTTCATTTCAACAGATTCTTTTCCTGCATTTTCATTTTTTAACATGAGAACAAGCTTCTAATTTGTCTGCCAGGAAAAGTCTAACATTTACTTAAAGAAAATTCCAGTTTTTTCTATTATTTTATTAATGTTTGTTTGTTATTTTCTTCATGTAAAATGTCTATTGTTTTTCCAAGTTAGGAGAACGAAACAAACAAGAAATAATCCCGCCCATTCACTAGTACTCATTTTGTTGTGCTAGAGCAAGTCACTTTAGTTTTTTTTTCTATCATTCAGTTATGAATTTTATGCTGATTAGCCTTTGCCATGAGATATTTTGCAGTAAACTTAATAGAAATAAATATCTAAGTTGTGTTGGGGAGCTATGTTTAAGGCTCGTGTTAACAGAAGCACTAGTTCCCTCTAGATGAAGATTTTGCTGTGCATTCTTTACAACATGAGTAAACTGGCAAGTACATCACCAGAATGGTGAATATAACCTCACAACATAAAGAAGGCCATGTCTGTTTTACTGACAGGCTCTTCCTCTGCTGTGCTTTCTGCAATCATGCAGGTCAGATGAAATAACTGAACTTATTTTTACAGACTTTGAACAACAATTTAAAATCAGTTAGAGAATGGGTGCCCAAACTTTTGCCTTGCTTGGGCCCCATTTAGTGAGGATAAATTGTCTTGGACCATATATGGAAAATGTTATTTATGTATATTAGCAATATTACAACTTCTTCTGTTTTAATAATTTTAAAAAAGAAAGAGCAACAAAAACATAATTCTAGTGGAATATTTGACATTGTTTTTGTGAAACAAGGCCTGAAACAAGTGGTTGCAGTTCTCAATGACCTCTCATAATGTTATCAGATATTTTTTTGATGAAATTTTACTCTCTTTGTGTTTCATCCTTGACAATAATTGTACATACAGCCAAGAAGGAGTGATATGAATAAGGCATGACTGTGAAGAGAGGGATATCCTTCTTTAATAAGGGAGGGTATGTAGAAGTGTAGTAAAGAGACAGTTGGATATTTGATTGACTATCTGATCGTAACTCTATATATTCCATTCGAAAATGTGCAGGTAATGTATTTATGCCAACTGAAAATGGAGTCTCAAATATACCAAAAAACTGATCAGTGTTAATAGCACCACAGTGTTTGGCTGTTGCTGAGCTATGGCTTTGTACCTGGGGCCAGGCCACTTTGTAGGAAGAGCTGATGCCATGATGGCATGGGGCAGGGGGCAGCTGCAGGGTGGACAGGACTGGACAGTGTGCGGCCTGTAGGCAGTGGGCTGAATGAGTTAGAATGATGGTGCATGAAATTTCAATAAATAATTTTGAATTTCTTAGGACACTTATTTTCCTTCTGAAGATGAAACTTAAGCTAAGTCACTGATTGCTACATTGTTTCGAGGTAATATTATCGTAGGATCATTCTAACCTTAGTTTAGGTTCATCAGGAGGTCCTGCAAATTCATAAGCTTTCTCAACAAGCCAGTCCAAAATATCATGCTCTAATATGAAATGAAGTACAGCTGCCTTCATTGGGGTATTTTGCTACAAATACTGTACAAAACTCTACTGTGGACTTGATATATTTGTGTATCTGCTTTTCTAAGATTTTTTTTTAAAGTAAGGACAGCTCTGTCTTCACATACATACTGTGTAGGCTGTATCTTACATGAACATCTTATTCCTACAGTTCCTCTAATTTGAATGGAGTTTGAATGGAGGTCATTTAATTCATGTTTAACAAAATCTTTGAAGCAGTCTATAATAAAACTAACAGAATCCTAACTAAATGAAGAAATATGTTTGGCTGAAAAACAGTTGGGTGACTATCAGAACTGGCTAATCTGGGCATTTACATTTCCTATTGCTTAGCCACAGTGAAGCAATTGTAACACTTCTTTTTTTTTTTTTTTTTTTTTCCATTTCTTGAGGAGAAAAAAAAATTGTAAAAATATTATTTCAAGTAAATTAGTGGAATTTAACATCCTTCAACTTTCTCTCTTTCCAAACAGAGCATCTACTATGCTATGTTTATCATACTGTTAATGTATCTCATCTGTATCAAACATTTCCAACCAAGACAGAAAACAGCAAGAACTGAAACACTGTTATGCTGGTGATCTTCACAAGGAATACTTGCAGTTATCCTCAACTATAGAACGGCTTCTTTTAACTTCCTTCTCCTCCATTTCAATCATACACTAACTTTTAACATTTGAATTTGTACAATCAAATTAATTAACTTGGGTGGATTTTTGAAGTAGTGTTTGGAATCAGTAGCTCTTTAAAGAGGAGGTGCACTACAGAAATAGCAACAATGGATTCATATTAAGTGTGCACATCTGTTAAATTTATTTGCTGAATATATATTTAAAAATAATATAAATTGTTTTCCCAGCAGTAAATCAATTCTCAGTGAATTTATAATACAATGGAGTCCCAACCCCCTCCTCCCCAATAAATAAATAAAATAGTATTAACTGCAAAGAATGAACATTCATTACTTA
The DNA here is from genome assembly GCF_987193195.1 of Phasianus colchicus. Classification (NCBI taxonomy): domain Eukaryota; kingdom Metazoa; phylum Chordata; class Aves; order Galliformes; family Phasianidae; genus Phasianus; species Phasianus colchicus. Next base: position 45,877,465 of record NC_143439.1, read on the forward strand.
AAACAAACAAAGTTATTTCTTAATTTGATTTGAAAATACATTAAATATATTTTTAAAAACTATTATAATTCTTTAATATTAATTTTTATTAAAAAACTCTTTCAAATTTAGCAATTTTATGTTCTGTTCCTTAGGAAATAACAGGAGATCGGGATCGATCACGGCTAGATTCAATGGTGCTGTTAATTATGAAACTGGACCAGCTGGATCAGGATATTGAAAATGCTCTCAGTGCAGGTTCTTCCCCATCCAGCACTCCAACGTACAAACGGAGGCATATACCTGTAAGCTGATATCTTTATTATTTTTCTAAGTAAAATCTTTTCTAACTTTATCTTTTTAAAAAAAAAAATAAAAAAATTATACTCCTCACATTTATCAGCTTATTGGTTTCATAACTAAAGATGTGTTTGTAAATAATTTGTCTTGTTTAGTTGTTTTTTTGTGTGTTTTGAAGGAAGCAGAAGTAGCATCTGGAATTTTCTTTTAGCATGTTTTCATTAAGGAACATTGTGAAAGTTCCCCAGATGAAAAATAAGGACCACAGATTCAGAAAATGCCTGGCTCTTTCTTTTATAACTTATTATAAATGCAACACAGAGTCAGGATCACCGCTAGTCTCAGAGCACATGTTTATGTGTCACTTGACATTAAATAGTTTGACTTGAAAGTAATTATGAGCTACAGGTCTATCTTTTCTGTTCATTGAATGGTCCTGGAAATTTTTGGCAGAAAAGTACTTATGAAATCCTTCATCACTTAAAATAAAATTCTGGTCAAAATCATACAAGTTATCTAAATTTTTTAAATTATTTTCTTTGTTTAAATGATATTTTAAATAAATAAAATTCTTTGCTGAGAGTAGACAGAAGAGACTGTGTGGGACACAAGCATGATGGATGTGTTCTTTTTTCCTGAAAAATGTTTACACATGTAGCTGTGAAGAACCTGAAATGACTGACCCAAGGTGTTCTCATGCAGGCTTCCTGTTAATTTTATCCACATGTGTAGCAGCTGTTTTTCAATTTAAGAAACCTGAGAAATACTGCCCCAAAATGTCTAGGCTAATATTCAGATTGTTTGTTTTTACTGGTGATATTTTCTTCTAAAATATGAGAGGCTTTTCCCATTAAAGCCAGACTTCATTATTGTAATGTAGTCTAGTGAGTGGTCTATAGACGAGGAAAGCTGTATTTTGGTTTCAGTGGTTTTGGAAGATAAAAATAATCATTTTTATAGACTATTACATAAATATACTTTTAATAGTTAAAATTTTCCCTTTGCATTTCAATGTATTCACATCATCTCCTTGGGCACTGATGGAAGAGGAAAATTCAAATATGACGCATCTTGCTAATAAATGTCAGCATTTTGGGTAACTTCATACAACAAAATAGGGAGTTGGGACAATCCATGTAAGTAAGCCTGCGAGACAATCAGAGGTGGTGCCTGTTTCCAAGCTGCAAAGAAGCCCACCAGAAAAAGGTACAGAGGCATCTGTCTAATCAGCATCTTCTTTTTGACAGGCGCTTAACTGGAATTAATGAATCAAAGGACTGCCACTTATTTCCAGTTCAGGAGCTCCTGAGATATTTTTGCTCCTTATTTCAGCTACTCGAGGAACATGATATTAGGAAACTGTGCCTTTATCTGCGCAGTGTTGGCTGGGGTTAATAGTTCAGGCTCTTTTGCAAGCACTATATTCATAGGCTGCATTTCAGCTAATAATCTGGCCAGTATAGGGCAATTCTTTGACATGGCCTGCTCAGTGCTGGTTAAGTGTTGCAATGTATCCACAAGCAATACAAGCGCCTGTCTTTATTCTGTACACTAAATCAAACATTCTCTTCTTTTTATTTCCTCAAAAATAAAACATTATTTCTTCTTTTTATTCTCAAAAGAAAAAAAAAAAAAAAAGAAAGAAAAAAAAGAAACCAGTGTCATTAAAAGTTATTTCTAGTTAAAATGCTCTTACAGGTAGCTGATAAGTGCTTACTGAGCGCAAAAGACTAGGGAGCTGTACCTCTGAATAGTATGAACTGTGGTACAATGATGTCATTTCAGCTGTGTAATGGCTTACAGATGTTTACTGAGCTTGCAGCGTAGTGGGAGACAGAAGGTGGGAGCACACAGGAAATGCTGAACATTAGAGAAAAATGTCAGTTCAGGGCTGCAGAAGTCTGATTTTCTTACCCTGCGTTCTACTGTTTAGGGGAGTTCTAGCTTTGATGTTAGTGGTGATTTATAATTTCCTAACAGCAGTTAATGCAAACTACCACGTTGAATAGGAAAGCAAGAGAATGTCTAAGTGATAGAAAAGAATAGGTGGAATTACAGTTATACAGGGAACTAAGCATATAAATTTGAGTGATTCTATGTAAATATACACATTATTTAAAAGACAAACTTTTATTTCATATTCATATTACTAAAGAGACTTGTAACTTTTACTAGGATGGTGAATCTGGTTCTGAAATTGGAGCAGATGTAAGACATTCTCAAACAAGTTTGTCTCCTAACATCCATACTCCTGATCAAACATCATTCTGTTCAGCAGCCACTTCTGGAGCTAAACCAAAGGCTGGGGTGAGTACAAAGATTGTTTTTGACATTACACACAGCTTTAAGCTGGAAATGAAATAGGGAATAGTATGAAATTACTCTACACTGGTCATACAGAGTTATGCATGTGACACTGAAGACAAAGGACTACTAATGCCAGCTGTTTCAAGGTACTTTCTGAGTGGCAGAGAATCCTTAGGCAAATTGGAAGTTTGACATTTAAGAACATGCTATTATTGGGTGTTGATTATAATACGCTGAATATTTCTTTGAGAAACTAGCTTAATAGAGCTATTCTATTTTACTTTTGGAAGATAATGTTTCCTGTAGTGGAGTCACTTGGAACAGTTCCTAAATCTCTTGAAGTATGGAGATAGAAGGGGGGAAAAAAAGACAATTGAATCTCATAGCTTGATTTATGATTCTCTAACTCTGTCCTCATTGTCTTCTTGAAAGGCTAAATTGTTGTGTACTGCAAGAAGAGGTATTACCCTGCTGAAGGGAAAATGTCATTCCAAGGACAAATTTGGTGAGCGGTTGCATACACTTGGGATTGGAGGGAAGCCTCTGAGCAGGGAGAAGCTTTCCTGCAGGTGTCAGTGTGCTCAAGCTGGAATTACACTTCCTGAGCTACAAATTCAGGAGTTTAGATGGCAAAGAACTTCTGTCAAGCAGTTTCAAAAATGCTAGAGCACCCTTTTGTAGGGACTTGTGCCAGCCTTGAGCAACACATTCAAAATGAGGTATTCCTGTTGTATAGTATACAGGCAGGTATCCAGGCACTATTTCCACCTTGTAAGAGAAATTCTTTTAAGCAGCTAGAGGGGTTGCTTGTATGCACTCTTTCTCTATATATTTAACGTGCTTTCCTGTATTTTACACCACTCACATAATGAAGGATTTGCTGATTTTTCAGGCACTCTGCTGTATAGTTTACTCAGATTGTAGGTAATGAAGTTCTCAGCTTTCTGTATCCATTCATAGCTCTCAGAAGAATGCTTCTATCTTCTGCGTCCATCTACTGAAAAATCCTTCTTCATAGCACTCACTTGTGTAGAAAAACTTGAATATTGCAGAAACTCCTGGTATATTTCTGCTCCCACTTGTGCTTACTCTTTCCACTATCTTACAAAACAGAGAGAACTTCAGCTGAGAAGTCTTCACATAATGAATGCTCCATCTGTTCATCAGTAGTACCACTGCTGGTAACCGGACCAGCAGAAACTCTAGGATAAAACATTAAAATATGAAGCGTGATTAGCATAAATATATATATTTATAGAAAGTAAAATAAAGGCAAACTGTCACTTATTACATTGCAATAATAGTAAGTTAATGAATGCCTTTGACTGAGGCAGTAACAAAAGTTCTAATAAACATTTACATTTAGGATTGTTCACTTGTACAAAAATAAATTCACTTGTAATTCATCATCAGTGCATAACTATAGCAAATACAGTGCTCTGCACTCCGTCACTGCATACAATGCAGCACAGATTCTCAAATAAGTACATATGTCATGCTGGAAGGTGATATCCCATTTTCCAGATCCTGAGAAGAGAGAAGACACTCTCTGAGGTATTCAACATCCCTTTTTATATTTGGGCGTCTGTGGATATTTGGGAAAGTCTTACTCCTGGCTTTGCAGAGGTGTGGATTATTTTCCTTGAAGTTGGACAGTATGTGTTAATTCTCTTTAAATAACTATTGATTTATTTTTCACTGTGCTGAATATATTATGCTGAATGTATACAGGGCTATTATTTTATGATATATATTTTAATGTATGTGATTGTAAATAAATGTTTATTTTTTACTTTGTGAAGTAACTCTAAATATTGTGTGGGTTGTAGAGCTACAATTCAGAGTCCGGTTTTGTTAACATTTATGATAAGTGAATCTAAACTTTCTCCAAGCAACTTCCTTTCCTAAAGTTTTGCTTGCTGCAGCTTACTATACTCTATAGTGGGATTCAGGGATGGAATTTATTTACCAAGTTTGTTCAGAAAAAGACCATATTCTCATTTTTATCGCAACAAAATTGAGTGTAAAAATTTATATCGTTTTTACTTGAGTAAAAACTTGAAAACTGGGTGAAGACTGGGTTCAGATATCTTCTATTCCTTTTGGATCTTTTTGTGTCTGTACCCTACAGATCCACAAACTGAGTGCTAGCATGTGTTGTAGATCAAAGTCTGCAAAACATTAGCTGCCTCCCTACCTGTGAGCTATGTTTGAAAGCATATGTTTCTTTTGAATGCACTAGGTAAAAACAATTCTCAGTCCTTAACCTTAGGCATTACTATTGCTGTTGCTCATATGGTCCATGCAGCTAGACAGCCTCCTGTTTGGTGCTAGACTGTCATCTCACGCTGGTAGAAAAGGGGCTCTCATATTCTTCTTGTCTTGTTTAGCATTGGATTCTACTCAGGATGGTATTTTAAAAAGGGTAAATAGCATCACTGGGGAACACTGCCCAGAAAAGATGTTAGGGTTACCTCTGATATCTGTTGATTTCCATGTAGAGATCACCCAAGAAAATCCTCAGATGTGGTGTTCACTCTGTAAGGGAGACTCTTGTCATAATTTTCCTTTTTTATTGGAGTAGCTTGTGCAGCAATCTACTTTATAATCCTGAGGGACTGTTTTGATTATTTTCACTTCCTTTTTGCTGTGTGCAACTGCAGATTTTCAAGCATTCGAGATGCTCGGTCTCCAATGACAACTTATTTTGTTGTGTGTATTAATATGTAAACAAGAGTACAACTGCAATTAGTTATATTATGTAATGATATGCAGTATTTTTAAACAAACTGTATTGAACTCATGACTGCATCAGGAACAATGCACAATTAAAGCAAGCTATCTTGTCCAGGCTGAGGGTGGTGAGGATGGGCGTTATAAGACAGGTAGGGATTCAAGTCTAGTTCCTGAAGAACTCAGAAGATAATAACCTCACAGGACTTTAATAGATAGGAAAATTGTTTAAAGACTATACATTCAGGATTAAGATCCATATATATTTAAAAATAAAAGAAATCTAATAATGCCATGCTATTCTGGACTTTGATGTGATAATCTTGGTGGAAATGACTCACTGATTAATGGAAAACCAGGACACTTTAAATTTTTATTGTCAGATTTTATGAAATATTCAGCAACCTTTCCAGTACTTAAAATTCAGTATGAATTAAAAATTTCTTTGCAAATTCATTAGTAGATTAATAAATATTATTTTTAAAGAAACATGTCTGTGTATGTATAGACATACACAAGTTATTTGGCACTTCATAAAAATGCACTGACAACTAGTCATATCCATGCTTGTCACTGGAGTATGTGTGTACATAGCACAAACATATAAGCATACATATGTGGGCACAGTTCTCCTTACTCCTTATACAGAGGCGTGATAAGGAAGAACAGAATTCTCTCCACAGCATTTTAGAAATGTTATTTATATGGAAAGGATTCTGCAGGATGTAGCATGAGCGCAATTACTATATATATGAGAAGTATGTTTGAATATCATTCCCCCTAAGTTTAAGAATCTGGAACTATTATATTTTATTATAAAGGTTTGATACAGTTGACCACTCTCTATGACAATGTAAAAACTGTGTCTGGGTGTGTGAGTGGGCAGCCTTGTGAAACATGGATCCATGTGATGGAGTATAAGTACATAGCCACATAATTTAGGTCATTAAGAAACATTAGTGCCATCTTTATGTTACTTATATTTACACAGGAAGGAATGTTAATGTTTCTGTAATTAGCACATCACTATGTTCTAGGTTTTTTTATCAGACTCCAAAATAAACAATGAGTTTTGAACATTAACTTTAGATTCAGCGAGCATGTGTCACATGGTAGTTGTAAATCACCTTTAAATAAAAAAAAAAAAAAAAAAAAAAAAGTATATATAGGATATCAACATGCTTTTGCCCCAGTGGTCATGAGAAATGCTGAAAAACACTGAGTGTCCGGTCTGGATTTGGAGAGCAGGGAATGCAAATATGTTATTGCTTTCTGTAACTAACGCCACACATCTGGGTACTTAATAACACTGTGCAGCAATTAAGACCAGAAATAACTGAATTTTAAATCTATCTTGATTATTATGAAAAAAAAATATGCAGCTAGGAAACTTAAATATTTTAATAACAAGATTAATTACAGTAGCCTTTTCCAGTGTGCATTTAAAAGTTAACTAGTTAGGGAAAGCTTGAGTCAATCATAACTGTCTTTTTTTGTTTCCTAAATATAAAACAAAGGTCAATAGCAAGAAAAGCCTAGAAGTTGTAGTCAATTTTTTGTCCTTGAACATCTGCTCTTCAAAGTCTGTTTGTTTTTCTGTTCAGGCGGGGGGAGAGCAACAACAAAAAAACAACAAACAGCTGTGATTATTTCCTGCTGCTTTTCTTAGCTGTCCTATCTCTCTTACTTCAGTATTTTTCAACCTAGCCTTAATCACACCATGCAGTGGTAATCAGAAATCTATTATTCCCAGAATAACTGGTAGGAGGTGGTTTTTCAGATTAGCTGTAATGGCTCACTTAAAATGCGTTCATTTCTCAAAATTATTTTAGGCACCAGTTGTACTCACAAGTACAAAATGACCTGGTCTGGTTTAAGCACTAGAATGGGATTCAGTTGCAGCTACTGATTTCCTTGGAGGCTTGGATGAGCTTGTAAATCCACTCTCACAAGCGTTATTACTGGACTGAGAAGGAAGCTTCTGTTATTTAGGTGGTAGTATTGCAAACTGAATCATTTATATGCATTTAAATAATTTTGCCTTTCACATATGCTTTTGATTTTTATTATATTTTAAAACCTCAGATATTTAGGGAAAGACATCTCATTCTGTGAATAATATTTTATAGCTCTATAAATTTAAAAAATAGAGTTGAAGTTCCTTGCTATTTTACTGCATGGCTTTACAACTTATGAAATTAAGCTAAAATTTAGAAGTACTAGGAAACCTTGACTTCAGAATTACATATTCTTAAAGAAGAATTATTAGGGAAGCCACTGCTTGAAATGTCTGCATCTTCTATGCGTTATTTATTCTTTTTTACTACATTCAGTGAACTATAGTTAAGTAACAATGTCTAGAATATTTCAGCAAACGCATGCATGGACTCTTTTCACAGTGGGTCATGCTGCAAGAAAGATGATAGATTTTGATCTCACTGAATGATACATTTGTTTTTTGTATACTGAACTTTTAACTACGGTGCTTCTTGTGTTCTTCTTTTAGTCCTTAAGACAAAACTAGAATTCACCCTTGTAGATGTTTGGGAGAGAGACTTATACTCTGAAACATTAGTTAAAATATTATTCCTTTAAAAATTGTGACTTTTCATTAACAGATTAAGAAAATGTTTCAGGATCTGATCCCGTAAGGTTAGTATTGCTTGTCAGCTTTCATTTCTCTCAAAACATTTTTCTTTGACTCCAGGTTGATCCCCATTGTCTGTCATATCTGTAGAACTTCCTATGTTGACTTCAAACATATTTTACTTTTTCTAGAGAAAGAAGTAAATTGTGAATGGCAGAGGTGCTTTTTTTTTCTATGAAGTTTTCTAAAAACTACAGCTCTTAAAAGCTGCATTAACACTTTTTGCAATGAAAGTTAGATGCTTCCAGAATTTAAACCAAAAATACTGATTCCAGTTATGATATCCTCTATAGTTGCACTGGTCAGGGACAGTTTCTCTCACCGTTCCTCAGCTGTGATTCCTGAGTGACCAAAGTGTATGAGAATTTGTTACTGCAGTGAAACATTTGGAGGTTTTTTTTGTTTTTTTTTTTTTATGTAGTTACAATATGACCCAGATATATATTGGGTTTTTGTTTCCGAGTTCAGTCCCAACACAACATTGAGAATCTTAACTCAATACCCATCTTGTGAGTTGCTAAGCTTTATTACTTCTGAGTTTCTCCCATGATATCAGGATGAGTGTCTGCATTTGTCTTTCCTTGCAACCTTGCAATAGTAGAAACTAATTTTATACATAGGCTTTTTTCCTTCGTGTCTTCCTCCTTTCTGACATTGTTTTCAACAGTGTATCTATCTAGTTACGTACAATAACTGTTTGGGCTTGGTGGGGTTTTTTTGTTTGTTTGTTTTTGTTTTTGTTTTTTCCTATGAACAGAAGGAAAAGTTTATGGCTAAATCAGTAACTTCGTTAATTGTACTTTTCTTATACCTCTTGATTTTTTTTTCACTGTGTGCTGCCATCTGCTGCCTACATCCTGTAAATGCACTACAATGGGGACATCAGACACTAACCCTGTTACAGGCAATCAGACTGAATAGAATAGTGAGTGAGCATGTCGACTGTGTCGTGTTTCATAAGCTTTCCATCGTGTACTGAAGTAATTTAACTACTTATGAGACATAATAAACTAAAGGAGGGTGCTTTTCCGTGGGAGGGAAATTTCAATGGATGTTATAGTGTGTAGAGATACTTTTAGAAATATATATATGTATTTTAAATTTCTCTCTGTTCTAATTAGAATTGAATTTACAATTAAAGAGGAAAAAATCATATTTTAATAGGCATAAGATGTAGAACTTCCAGTGTTGACTGCAAACATATTTTACTTTTTCTAAAGAAAGAAGTAAATTGTGAATGGCAGAGGTGCTTTTTTTTTTTTTCTATGGAGTTTTCTAAAAACTACAGCTCTTAAAAGCTGTAGGCATAAGATGTTGGGGGAGATTTTTAGATGAATTTTAAGTTTCACATAAGGAGTTCTTCATGTTATATTTACACATGCAGTCATTTATATTTACACATTAAGTGCTGGTATTCATAAAAATCATGTCCTGTTTTAAGCCTGCTGAATAATAACTGACACAATGTAATATCATATCTGCGTGTGTCTCACTATAGGAGGCATGTGGGTTTGAGAGCATTATGCTAGAGTGCTATGGTTCTTTGGCATGTTGCTTATTGCTTAGAGCACACCCAACTGTGAGGAAAAAATACTGAACATTGCACAGCCTTCCCAGAAAACAGTCTCTACTTGTTTTGCAAAATCCTGAATGTTTTTCATTTTTCTCACTTTATTCAAACCTCATGTGTTTGAAAAAAGGAAACTTATTTTTCTCTAAGAAAAAATTACACTCAGGTAAAAACTGATCATCCCTGAAGCTTTCAATATTGAAGTAGCTCAGAATAAGAGCATGAGCAAGAGTATATTTTCACAGGAAGATATCATGCCTAAATGTTTTACAGTCAATGTATCATGGTTATGTCAGTCTGTAATGTAATGGGCAAAAAGGCTAAATACAAGAGCTTCTCAGATCTGTGATCACAACATGCATCTTTTTTACATGAGCAAAGAAAAATGAGAGAATTATTATTTCTGGTCACATATGGAAATGTTGCTGTGGTAGGGAATGTGCAGAAACTGCAGTCTGGGCTCTCTGACATACTATTTGCATTTGGGTCTGGGAAAGAGAATTCCAAGACCCTTCAGAAATGAAGGGTAACTCATGTTTTGCACTCCTACTTCTTCAATGCAAGCCTGGCTTACTGATGCTTGGAACCAAATATGTTTCTGCACATCAGCAATTAGTTCTGCTGTGCCTAAGTTTGACAAATGGAAACTGAAATCTATAACAGAATGAATGTTACTGTGTTGCTCTCAGGACCAATATCTATGTAGCTTAAAATTTCAATACTCAAGATTTAAAGCAGGAATTCATGTATGTTCTTAGGTGATCCATAAGCAGGTGAAGAGAAAAGCTTTCCAGGTTTGCTAAGAGCAAATAATTTGAACATCAGTCATGTGAATCACACAGAGTCATACAATTTAAAATTTCAGACTCAGTTTGTGTCTTTAAATCTCACTCTACAATCAATTGCGTGTTTTCTCAGAAGATTAAGCTTGTTTAAATCAACAAAACCATGTATGTCAGAAATGACATATAAATGTATGTATGAATACATTTTTGCAGAATCGAGGCCTGTGACAGAGCTAAAATGTTTAATGATTAGAAGAAACTAACACAAGGACAAAAAATACTCCTTTTAGATGCCATGTACTGTCGTATGCCACTTTTCCCACAGGGAATTTCACAATGCAGTAAAGGATAGATTTTAGGCTGGCACTGACACTATGTTGAATATTGTTTTATCTGTTATGAGCTGATTTTCCAGACTAGCAAATATTCAGTCTGCTTTATTAGACATAAATCTGTGAAGGAAGCAAGTAAAAGTACATTTTGTGTAAACTTCATAGGTTTACAATTGAAAGAAAAAAAGTCTTGTTAAGTTTATCTAAAATGTTAAAATGTAATTCTTCACAAGTACATCTTTTACCTGAAATCAGTAGGAGTAGTCCCACGTTCTCTAACCATTCAGAAATGTTATGTTTAATAGAATGTCAGGATATTAATGTCTTTTTTTAACTTATATAATTTCACTGTAGAACTGGTTGAGTTTGAACTTTTGAGAACTTGCTGGGCTTTTCATGACATTGTGTTGTGAATCTCAGACACTGTGAAATGTTATCATTTGTTCTTCAGTTTTGTACTTTGAGAAGTTTTAGCGTGACTCTCTGTTCTGTGCTCTTCCACTGAGATCTGAGTTGAATTGTTGCCAAGTTTTAATTCTTGAAGTTGCTTGAGTATGTTTAGTTATATGTCAGTATGAAATTTTAACTCTTCAGAATTAGCTAAGAAAATCTTTTATGACATTTAGTAGCATTTAAATGAAAGCAAGCATAAATTATCTGTCAGCATGTCATTCATGTAGTGCATCTCTGCATTAAAGAATATGTCTCGTAATTCAGCTCAAAATCACTGTTGCATACATGAGAAAATATGGGTAATTATTCAAAATCACTGTCAGAAGTTTGTGGTGGAAAAAACAGTAAAATTATTTGTACCATGTAAAAACTAGTAATGGTAACTTTGACTGGTGACAAGAAAAAGTTCCAGATTGTATGGGGCTCTGGCCAACCTCATCTAGTGCTTGAGTTAGTGGTTTGCAACTTTGTAGGTGGCAGAGGCATTGGAACTAGATGATCTTTGGGGTCCCTTCCAACCCAAGCCATTCTATGACTCCCTTCACACACAAAAACAAAAATGCACTTCAATTCAAGGAATTAAACACAGTTTAATTTGTTTCAATTGCTATTGTTTATACATTTCAATGGTGTTGCATGAGTTTTGCTACAGGTGAGTTAAAGTACGATGCAATTACTTAGCACTTCATAAAACAATGGGCTAATCTTCTTTAAAGGTTGTTTTTATGGAACTTGCTGATATTTTCAAAGGTAAAAGTAAACTGATCTCAAAAAGTGCTTGGATATCTTTATGGAAGTATTTATAACCCATCAAAATATGTTCAGCAACAGATAGACTGTGAAGGAAACAGGCAGAAGCTTATAACTGTCATTCATAGAATGAAATCATGGGAGGTACATTTGACTCAGGGGCCACAGGTTACTGGCCCCTTCTGCACGGCCTAGCACAGGCACACTCAGCCATGCCAAGCATAACAGCCTAGCCTCAAGACACTGGAAGGACACAGTGCAGTGCTGACAAATAATATGGCTCTATGCTTAATTTGCAAGGGAATCATGTCAGTTTTCAAAGATTACAATTTGAGAAGACATTATGTGCAAAAACTTGCTGCCAAATTTAATGCATATCAAGGAATGTTCTGTAAAGACAAAATAGAGAAACCAAAAAAAAAAAAAATCACCTGCAACTCACATTTGATTAAATATCACTGCATTGGACATCAAGAAGATCCATGTGTGAAAGTTTAAAAATGGATGATTTCATGCAAATCATCATCAGAGCTGTGAATTTCACAAAATTTAGGGGATGGAATCATATGCAGTTCTAGGAGTACCTTGAAAGTATGGGTGCTGATTAAGAAGTTGTCATTTACTTTTCTGAAGGAAGGTTGCTAAGTTGGGATAAAATGCTAAATAGACTATGTAAAGTGAAATCAAGTTCTTTATGGAATCCAAAAGAAAATTTGTGCCAGAACGTGAAGATTAAAAACGCCTCATAGATTTTTAGGGGATTCAACTGCTCACTTGAATTAAACATGCATCTTCAATGTGAAAATCAACTTATCTGTGCTATGTTTCAGACAATAACAGCATTTAAAATGAAACTTAAATTATGGCAGCTAGATTAAGGCAAGCTATTGCATGCATTTTGATACAATGACTGAACACAGTCCTGTGAACAGTGAAAAATGTGCAGCCATGCTTTCCACTTTGATAAAGGGATTTGGGAATAGATTTCAAGATTTCTAAAAAAATAAAAATAATTTTAAAAAATCATCAGTTTTCTGGTATATTTGCAACTCCATTTTCAACAGACAAATACATTACCTTTGAATTTTCAAATGTAATATATAGGGTTGCAGTCAGACATTCAACACAAAGAGAATTTTGGTCAAGTTTCTTTTTACTAACCTTTTATAAGGCTCCTCATACCTCATGAGAAAAGTGTCCCTCATTTCACAGTCACTCCTTATTCATGTCATTGCTTTTTGGCAATATGTACATTTGTGAACACTTACTGTCCAGGATGAAGCACAGGAAGAGTAATGCTTCATCAAAATTCTGATGAACACCTTGAGTGCTCATTGAGAATTGAAGCCACTTCCATCTGTCTGATGCATTAGTTTCACAAAAACAAAGTGTAACATCCCACTAGTTTTATGTGTTAAGTTGTTCTGTTTATGTTTCAATAAAACATAATGTAAGTATAAAAAAAAAATATTAAATATTTTATGTGCAGCTCCAGACAGCTCCTGTTTGCTCAGTGTGACCCCCACAAGCCAACTGGTTGGACACTCATGGCCTAGCATTTGTACAACATACATTCCCTTCAGCTGCCATTGGGAATGCTATGCTTATACATGTTCTGTAATCTACTGCAAGTGTCAAGTTGAAAAATCTAATCTAGACTGATCTAGTACAACTATAAGCATACTATGGGTGAAAGGTGTTACATTGTTTCTCTTATGTGGAAGCTATTTCTCTTGTCTAGCTCTTTATCTCAGTATAACTTGTACTAGTGAAACATGCCATCTCTGCTTTATTCATGATTTCAGAACAAGTAATAAATATTAAACTTTACTGGGAAACTGCTAAAAAGATGGAATCTGAAATCTCCTGTTAAAACAAAAGATGTGTTGCATGAGTTACTGCATTTATATATCTCACCATTTTTAGAATGCTGTCGTTGAAAGGAAATAACTGGAGACCATGTTGGAGGAGCATTTGGAGTAGGAGCATAAGGATTTTTAATAATGTTAATCAATTTGAATTGAGTAGAATATGTTCTCCATAAAAGCATAATAAACAGCATTAAAATAGAAATATTCTTGGACTGATGACTGTTTCCATCCTGTCCAGTAGTAACAATGTATTTATTTCAAAATGTCCAGAAAAGAAGAGAGGGTTCCAGAAGTTGTGAGTAGGTCCTAATTCCTAGACAGTATGATGCAGTGGAAAGGGAGAGAGCTACTTAAAGACTTGATGCAGAAAGTTGGGTTTCAGATTTCCTGGGAGACTAAAGAGCTTCAAAGCTGTGAAAGAACTTGTAATTTTTGCTAGTAGAAGACCAGTAGGTGGTAAAGGCTGCAATTTTATTCATTCCAACAGTGCAGCACAAGACCTCTAGCTAGGATCAACTGTGTGTGCTTATTATATCTTGCAAGGAGTAAGTGTCATGGATCTGCAAAAGTCAAACTAAATAGAACAAGCTGAAAATCATCCTGTGGACTGAGAGCTGCAAGACCCTTAACATTTTGCGGAATCATAGAACTGTAGGAGTTGGAAGGGGCCTCTAGGAATCACCCTGCCACTGAAGCAGTTTCTCTACAGTAAGTCACACAGGACAATTGGGAGTGCTCTATTTATTATACAGTGGTGTTACTTAATGTAAAACTGTTTTCAACTAATCTCCTTTGTATACATGCAAAAGTTCAGTGGTTGATGAGATATGACCCACGTTGGGATGTTATGAGAATTGAATGCCTTTGGTAGAACTGTGTATATAAAAACAGGAAAGAACAGCATGACTTTTAAAATGATGCTTAGCTATGAATCTTTGAAGTGGTCTTTCTTTCGGGCTTTTTCTTTTCCTTTCTCTTTTTTTGTTACTTTTTTTCTATTTTTTTTCATCTTTGGTTTCTTTTTTGTTCAATCTTTTCTTACTTTTTGTCTCTCTCTCTCTCTCTTTTTTTTTTTTTTTAAATATCCTTTTCTTTTTTCTTCTCTTTCTTTTTTCTTTGACTTGCCCACCCTTCTTTTATTGTGGAGCTGTGTTCTGTGTTAAAGTCTGTAGAATTATTAACACCAAATCATGCACACTGCCCTCCAGTACATTATGCTTTCCCCATGGTTTGTAGCTCTTCCAGCAGTCCCAGCAACATAACTGGCATGGTTGTGCAGACACAGTTTTGCCTCTCTCTCTAAGCTTTCAATTTTTTTCTCTTCCTCTGAATAACATGGTTGCCTATGGCGGAGAAGGTGGAAAAATTGTCTGCATTTATAGCAAATAGAGATATTTGATGTTTTTCAGGCCATGTACCAAAGACCTGTGGCTTGTATGGCAAAGTAAATCAGTGATAAAGACTTGTTAAGACTGAATTCAGCCCCCATGAATCTGTTTCTCTGCTTGCAGCTGTGGCTATTTAAGTGCACTATCAGTTTAGTGTTGTTTTGGATTTGGTGTTTTTTTGGGTTTTTTTTTTTTGGATTTGTGATTTCTGAAATAATATGCATTGAGCCAAAGAGAGAATATGCAAAATCCCAAGAAAGAAAAACAGTACGAAAGGGGAAAGAAACAATGTCATATGTAAATAAGCCTTTTGGTGAGAATTTCCTGTGAGTTTTATCTAAGAAAGAATTTCAGGCTTGGATCCAAGACAAGCAAAGGAGCACAGAATGAGGGGACAAAGACACAGAATTTGAGCTGAAACAGTAGCGACAACAGCTTGATCTCTCAGGAGTAGAAGGAAAGCATAGGAAAGTGGAAGCATACCAGTGAAGAAGTAGGAAAAGATCTTTTCATTAACTTCTTGAAGGGGGTGAGAAATGTAGGAGAAAAAAGTAAGGGGAGGAGAAAATTACGAAGTGGGAGGAAATTTGAAAAAATAGGTTTTAAAAGGTAAAGAGGAAATGGTAGGACATAAGCTGTCAGCTTATCTGGTTGGTGGTAGTGAATAGATATCTAGGTTATCTTCTTTCATGCTGCACACACAGTATTCTTTACTCCTGGAACATGGTTTGAAAACGTGGCAGGAATAGTTTGCATTACTGGAATGGAAGAAATCCATGTCTGCCTTTTCAAGCACTTTTCCAGACACAGAAATGCTGTGAGTGACATCATGGAAAACCATTTCTTTTTGCCCTTTATAATCGCCTTTCTCATAAGGAATTCACTTACTCCTGTGCTTTCTTTGTCTCTTTCTCTTTCTGCCTCTCTCTCTTCCATGTCTTGCTTTGTGCTTTCTGTCTCTTTTTCTTTCTTCTTTCTCTCTCTCTCTCCCTCTTTTTTTTTTTTTTTTCTTCAAAGCCAGAGTGGAAGCTGGAAGGGAGTTGGTTAGCGTCTCTGTTTAATAGTTGAAAGAGTTTGGTTTGGGGTTTTTTAATGCACAAAATTCCTCTCAGTGAGACATGCCACACATTCTGATCTCTCCCCTTCAGGCAGTTACACACTATTAAATATGGGGTTGGAAATGACACGCGTCTGGAAATACAGAAATGAAACAGCCTGCCATTTTCTGCAGTGCACTATACAAGGAAGGTGTTGTAAATTGTTAATTGAATAGCATGGCCTTCGATTTTGTTGTGCTTTCTGTATATAGAAACCATACATTCCAGTCTGTTGCCACTTTTTTTTTTTTTTCTTTTTTGTAGATTCACTGCCATGTTTTAAACCTTTCCGTGTTCTAATTTTGAGATTAACGAAGTTTTGGAATTTATTTTTCACCTGAAATATAGAGTATTCTCTGAACTTTTGTTCTATTTACCTTCATTTACTAAGACGTCTATATGTGGTTTTGCTATTATCATTTTAAAAGAAAAATAAAACACAACCAATATCAGTACATCTGCATAGGAATCTCCTGTATGCTACCTTGCATTAAATACTGAAATAATAAGATTAAATTAAATAAAATTGCACGCATTACATACAGATTAATGCATAGAATATATTGTATTGCAGTACAGAACGTCAGATGCTGCTCAGAAGTGAAAGAGAAGAGATTCTCCAGTCTCCCAGAGTCATTCTGAAGATCTTGCTCTGAGTAGACAATATTTAGCACTGGACTAAGTTTGTTGCTCTCTAGTATTTGTTAGGTGAACAAAAACTGCACGTAAGAAGCAGCCAGTGAGGATTTTCAAGCCAATGAGACTGAAGTAGGATTCCATTTAAGAGAAGGGAGAGGAGGGGAGGAGTAGATAACAATCTCCCAGAAACTCAGAGTGCAGAATGCTAGCACTGTCTTTATAAAGCTTTAGCTCTCAAACAATATTCTGTATTGTAATTGGATGTTCTTAGGAGTGTTCAAGACACCTTATGAATATTGATATAGTGGATACAAAATTAGATAAATGTGAGGTTTATAGTCTGCTTCTTTAAAATGTCTGAGTTTCAAAGAGCCTCAAATGATTGGCAAAGGTACATCTTGAAAACCTGAAGCTATCAATATTTAAAATTCAGTATTTTTTGGAAATGACATGGGTTTATCTAGAAAAATAAAATTAAATATAAGGCTTTCATCTGGACAGGAGCAAGGAATTTATTTTCACAGACTTACATGGTTAATATGTTGAATGAACAAAAAATCAGGAATTCATTATTTCCAGGGCAAATTAATGGTGTGATAGGAATAAAACAGATACCAAAAAATGTGACAAAGAGTAATACAGCCAATTTTATTTCCAGCTTACAAGTTGTTAAAACTGAACTATGCTGGCTGTCTGTGAAGCTTTGCTACACAGTCACATGCAATTTTTCTTTCTAATTCTTTTTTTGCTACTTTGCCAACACTGTACTTGTTCAAGAAAGATCCAGTTTGCAGTTGCCAACACTGAGTGATGTTTCAACATGCATAGGGATTTCAGAGTGTTTTGAGACCTCTCTATTCTTAGGAGAAAAAACAATATCTCATATTGTTTAGAATATCCTGCAAATAGTCTTTTGGAATTACAGAAATTGTAAGAAAGAAAAATCAGAGCATGTGATCTGTTAGACTGCATGTTTAAAGAAAAAAAAAAAAAAAAAGAGAAGAGAAGAAATATTTGTAAAAGTCAGAAATTCTGGTTACCAAGAAGCCATCCTTCTTCCTTCATGCTGAAGAAGACATTCAGGAGGTCCTGAATTATTCAGAATTTTTTTCTTAATTGAACCATTATTTTACAATTTCTGAAAACTATCTGAAGTGTAGATATTTTAAAAAGCATTTAGATGGCTAAAGGTACAAATAGACATTTGCTGAGCTGAACAAAAATGAGAGACCTACGTGCCATTGAATACTGTAAATTGCATCTTATGTGACCCCAGGGACTATGCTGATTTTCAGGAAGGGAAACTTTTGCTGTCTCTGCTTCTGCTACCTCTGTAGCTGAACTATGGTTTTCTGTTCCTGAATTACATTTGAAAATGCCTTGATTATGTCTTGTGTACGTATCCATATCAGACTGTAGATGCTGAAAACCTTAGCCTGAGAGCAATACAAAGCTCCTTTCTAGAATAAGTTCTCCAGTAACTGCTTCAACTAAGGAAGCAAGAAGACAAAAGAATGAAATTTCTGTAATCATTTTCTTACTTGATTCTGAGAGCTCAGAAAAGGGGTAGGAAGACAGGGAGGAGAGAATGGATGTTAAAATACTTTAATTATTATTTATATATCTTCCCATGTCTATCTGCCACTTCATCACTGAAGATCTTTTTATTTCATTAAGTATTCCTTTACAGCACTCTGAGATCACCTCAGTGACAGAAAAAACTGACAAGGAAAATGGAGTCCAATGAGTTAATATACTTTTCAATTGTACTTTCAAGGGCAAAGAAATTATGATTCCTGTCAAAGTTCTAAGTTTGTCCCCAAAAGTGAAATTCACAGAAAGTTTTCAGAAATCTAAGTAACATAAAGCTCTATTTCATAGGCAACTTGGGTATTTGGAGTCAGTGAAGTTAGACTTATAAGTCTTACTAAATTTGTAAAAAGTTTCTCTCTTACATTTATTCCTCTATTCCAAAGATGCACTTTTCTGAAATATTTCTTCCCTTCTTCTCACCTGAAAGCATCACATAGTACTAAATTCAAAGCAGAGTTTTCTCATTTACAGGTTAAAGTGTATACTTGCACAGACTGTTAGAATGCAGGTAGTTTTGTCCAAGTGCTACCTTAAAGAATCTCTGATAATGTTTCTGTACAGCATTTAACATTTATAGAATTTTTTTGTTGTTGGACCCTTGACACACCTATTGGAAAATGTTAGCTGATAGATGAGATGATTTGCCAAAGGAATTTTGAAGACTGAGGACATTTGAAGAGGGAGACCTTGAGTCATAGAGACAGAACCAATCTGTCTTGTAACTT